>NC_142854.1:21238166-21542708 GCF_061612785.1 Hesperophylax consimilis | reverse complement strand
GAGGAATGGGCTATCAATAAAATTGTTCCAAATTTTGAAAGATATAGTGGCTAGGCTTGCTTTCCGCCTAGTTTCCAGACTCACAGAATTGGTTTCCTCAAGTAAGTCGATATGGTGCATGAACCTGGGATAGGTTCCATGCGTCCGCATATAGACATACCTGAGGAATTTCTTCTGGATTTGCTCTATCATTTCAATGTACTTCTGGTGGTACGGTGCCCAAACATCGCTCGCATACTCCAGCTTGCTTCTCAGTATGCCATCGAACAATGCTAACATAGCATCTTGGTTATTGAACTGCTTGCATGTCCTAATGACGAACCCAAGAAGTTTGTAGCAAGACTGAGTGAGCTGCGATATATGGCCAGAGAATTTCAGTTCGGGATCAAAGACGACACCGAGATCCTTTACGGAATTTACACGTGATAGTGTTTCGCCCTTTATCTTATAATCGTAAAGTATAGTGTTTAAAGAGCGAGTGTAAGACATAGTGACACATTTTTTTGTATTGAAATCTAATTTGTTTATCAACGACCATTCAGATAGTGCATCCAGATCAGCTTGCATTTTAAGACAGTCTTGTTGGGAGCTTATTTCCATTAGAATTTTAAGGTCATCTGCAAACAGTAGACATTTACTATCCTTAACATAGTTTTGGATGTCATTTATTAGTATTAGAAACAACAGCGGTCCGAGGTTAGACCCTTGAGGAATTCCAGATTTCGCTGAGAATTTTTTTGAATTATGTCCATTTACCGAAACAAATTGTTTTCTGGATTTTAAATATGATGAGAAAAAGTTTAGTGTTGGTAGGTCGAAGCCTAGTTTAAACATTTTCCTCAGTAAGATATCATGGTTAACACGGTCAAATGCTTTGGCAAAGTCGGTGTAAGCTACATCTGTTTGGTGCCTTGAGTCTAAACCGGTGGCTACCAATCTCGAGAAAGTAAGCAGATTTGTGACTGTTGATTTCTTTGGAAGGAAACCGTGTTGATTTTCTCCAATGAATGGCATAATCTGGAGACTTAATTTGTCACAAATCATTTTTTCAAATAGTTTTGGTAGCACTGATAATACGGCTACCGGTCTGTAGTTTTTGACGTCTGTCTTGTCACCAGCCTTGAAAATGGGACTGACTCGGGTCAGTTTCCATATCTGGGGGAAAGTAGAAGTCAAAATACTGGTATTAAATATATGACAAAGAGCTTCACTTATCATTGGCGCTATGCTAATGATAGTACTGGAAGGGATTCCATCCGGCCCTGTAGCCTTGTCAGTCTTCAGTTTACGGATATAAGCTTCTACCTCTGTCGGGCTCGTTAATCTTAGGGAAATGTTACCTACGTTCCATGGGACCTCTGTTCGCGTAAAATCTGTACTAAGATTAGGGGTTTCACTATCATACACAGATTGAAAGTAGTCAGCAAATTTCTGACAGATAGATTCTGAGTCCGTTATAAATTTGTCTCCACTATTCAGGCCGTTATGTGACCTGGAGTTAGCTTTCTGTGATTTTATAAAATCCCAGAAGCATTTGACATTGTCTTTAATCCCGTCCTGAATTCTGTTTAAATATTGTCGTTTAGTTATGACAATATCTTTTTAATTCGGAATGGTGGTCTTAAATCAGGACGATATTGAAAGTGCCGCAAGTAAACATTAATTTAAATGAAGAAAATTGTGGAATAACACAAAATTCATAAAAAATAATATTTACACGCAATCGCCAGGATGTGAACTCGCAACCTTCGGATAATCTGTATATAAAGTGTGAATCAATTTTTTTTTTAATTAATTCGAATGTGAATACGATCATCCATCGTTTTTTTTATAAGAATAAAGAGCTTTTGCAATGGGGACATTAATTAGGCTTTTCCCCAGTATGGTTTAGAAAGTGCCTTATTAAAACTGATTTGTGTGAATAGGAGTAGTTACAGTGAGTACACGAATAAGGTTTTTCTCCATTATGGATGTGAAAGTGTCTATTTAATTATGATTTTTCTGAGTTGTAGCAATGGGAGTGAAGTTTTTCCCAGTATGGGTGTGTAAGTGGCTTGTAAAATCAGATTTGACTGAACAGGAGTAATTACAATGGGAATATGAATAATGATTTCCTCCAGTATCAGTAAAACTGTGACTTTTTAAAAGTCCCCTTGGAGAACAGTTACAGTAGGTATATTATCAATGTTTTAAATCAGTATGGGCGTGTAAGTGCCTTGCTAAACTTGTTTTTTGTGAGCACGTGTAGTTACAATGGGAACATGAATAAGGTTTTTCTCTAGTATGGGTGCGTAAGTGCCTTGTTAAACTTGATTTGTCTGAACAGCAGTAATTACAATGGGGACATGAATGAGGTTTTTGTCCAGTATGAGTAAAAGTATGAATTTTTAAATGTTCACTTCGAGAACATGAATAGTTACACAAGGTACATGAATAAGGTTTCAGACCAGTATGGACGCGTAAGTGCGCTGTTAAACATGACTTTTGTGAGCACGTGTAGTTACAATGAGAACATGAGTAAGGTTTTTCTCCAGTATGGGTGCGAAAGTGCCTCATTAAACTTGAATTGTCTGCGCAGCAGTAGTTACAATGGGAACATGAATAAGGTTTTTCTCCAGTATGGGTGCGTAAGTGCACCGTTAAACGTGATTTGAATGAACAGGAGAAGTTACATTGGGAACATTTATGTTTATTTTTTTCTCCAGAACGCGTCTTCGGATCCGTTATTAATTCTGAAAAAAAAGGCGGTGAAGCTGAATAAATAGGTGTATATTGAATAAATATATGTTTTAAAACGAATTCAGAAAAACATAAATCAATTTTACCTGCGGTTCTTTTAGAGGGTTCTAAACATTCTTTTTTGACGTCCGGCAGCTTTATTTCTATCACCGTATAAGGAATTCCCTCTGCATCTTCTTCTCGGTGTCCTGGTTCTTCCTTGATGGGTACAGTCTCCAGATTAATGCTACCTGGAATAACAAAACAATAAATAATATGTGTAAATATTGAATTCGGCGTTGATGGGATATAGTAAGTGATAATTTATTACGTTTTTATTATTATGTCGGATTGAAAAATATTATTCAACAAAGCTATAATTACTCGCAGTAGGTAAGTAAAAAATGTTGATATATATCAGAAAAACATTTTTAAATTTTATATTTAATAATTCATCAATGTACTTTAAGATAATCCATACGTAAATTAATGTAAATTGCAATGCAAATTAAGATAATCCATAAAACTACTTTTCAAAGTTTTTGTTTTTTTTTTATTTTTATTTTTTATAGAAGCTGGCGCTTGTTTTTAAAACAGTGTTGGGCATCAGGATGAAGAAAATTTAATGTTTATAATTATGAATCAAGGAAATTTTAAATAATATAAATTTTAAATAATATTTTAGTAATATATAATATATAAATGGACAAAAATTAAAATTCATAATTAATTAAGAAGATAGTTTTATCATTGTGGTATTTTTACACTAAACTTCTCTTAAATTGCTATTAGTATGTTTTCGATTGATCTGATGTTTTCAGGTAGGCTGTTGAAGTATTTTTTCCCTAGATAGATGTAATGATGTTGAGCAAAAGTGGTGTAACATTTTTGTGTTGGAAATATAGGTTTTGGACGAGTACGATTTTAGGTTAAAAAGCTGTGAATTTGTTTTTCTTTTATTATTTGAATTGTTATGTTTTTTCGGACATGGTCATTCAATTTTAATACTTTATATTCTTCAAAAATTAGGTGTGTTGGATAATCTCTTCATTTTTTTAATATAATTTTTTTAATCAGACGTTGTACAATTTCAACAGGGAGTAGATTTGTTTGGTATGCTGCTCCCCAGCTGAATAAAGCGTATGGGAGATTATTTGAAAAAATTTTTAGTAGCTGGACTAACATATTTTGATGACAGGACTGATTTCCATAATTCCTTCCTTAATACCTTGATTGTCATCTGCAACGGTTTTTATTTTTTCATTATCATTGGCTATTTTATTTAATATGAAGCTCTTAAATCGCGGCAATATTGCACCATGATCTGTTATATTAGTAGTAAAGATAGTTCCATGTGGTTCAAGTTTAGATTTTCATAATATGATCGATACAGCTTGAAATGGTAGTAGAAACCATGAAATGCCAAAAGTGAGATGTATTTTCTTATTACTTCAATCCAAAGTATTAATATTTATGTCCCCACATAAAATGATTTCCTTATTTTGTATAGATGTACAGTCAAGCGGTGCACTCAGTGAAGGAAATTAACTGTGTGAGTCTGGAAAATTTCATTCACTTTTTTTATTTTATTTAAGCTTCCATGTAAAGAAAACTTTGCAAGTTTCAATTTTTAATGCTATTAATATTTGTGATGCCTTTAACTATTCGACCTCTATAATGTTCTATTGAGGTCATCTTCGTGTTTTATTTCCTTTATTGTCTTCATCTTTTTTCATTAGAATGGATCCGTTTTTAAACAACCTACATTTATATTTTAATTCTTTTCCCTTTATTTTGCTTTCCAAACTAATTTACTTAAGATAAAGAGTGAATGATTCTCGTAAGAATGTCATTTTCTCACGGTTTGAAATCACCTTCGTGTTGGCTAATAATTTTACTCTTGTTTTTAGAGGATTTTTTTTCGGATGACTTCTGGTCTTCTGTCATATTGCCGAGTAATATCCTCCGAACTTATTTTGAGATTAGCATTTTCTAGTAGTTTTATAGCTTTTACTTTGGGATGTTCATCAGTATTTTTCTCAATTCCTATTATTTCAATACAGTCATCAAGGTTCGACTGTTCTAAGTTTCCAGATGTTTAATAATTTTACCTTTATTTGCCAAATCATTTTTTAAGCTCTCAATTTCTTCTTAACCTCATTCATGGAGTCTAAGCGAGTAATTATCACCATATTTTTGACAAAAAAATTCGGTTGTCTTTTGAAATTCTAAGATTTTTTTGATCAATATTTTCAAGTATTTAAGTATTTATTTTCTCTAGTTTTGTATCTACGTAAGACGCAAATTTTGAAAAAAATCTTCTGATAGAATAGAAATAGTTGTTAAAAATACAGTTTAAATAAGTATAAAAGTAACTATCTAGAATTGGTTTTGCTGCATGTGAATTTTATTACAACAGTTCTCCTGTCATTAACGCTGAGATATTTCCAGTACAAAGGAAATTGTCTTCAAAATTAGTTCCAAACTTAGATTTTTTTTAAATTTACAAACGATTATGTAATCTACATACAATACAGTTCTTCGTTCATGTGCTTCCCTTGGTCAAATCATCTAAGCGTCCCGTTCTCAAGGTTTAGATTTATAATTTGTTTGATGTTGTTTGTTGCACAGCGATTTAACATTTGTTTCTTGTTAGTAATCAAAAATGTGTGATTTACCATCGGTTGTACATAAGAGATTTGAATCTCTTTTAGTGGAGTGAATTGTTGGGTTTGGATTGAGAATGTTACATATATTATCTTACCAATGAAAATAAGTTTTGGAGATGATTTACTTTACTAACAAAAAGCAACAGCTTAAGAAAATAAGAAAAGCTTGAGGGCATAACAAGATAAAAAATGTCAGTTTGTCAGTTCCATGTAAAAGCAATATTTCAAAGATAAAATCAAAAGTACCGATGGACAATGAGAATGGAAGTAGAAAACCAGTAGTTGTCCTAACTACTTCCATCTGAAACACCTTTGTGATATATGCAATGCAACTTACTAGTTGGCTGAACACTTTTGGCAAACGGCAAACATTCCTTCTTCACATCTTGAAGGGCGATTTGTATATCCGCATACTCCATTTCACCTGAGCCTTCTTCTTGCGACCATGGTTCACTCTTTATGGATACACTCTCTGGGTTGGGAAGATCCATGGCACTGTTGTGTTAGTCTAGTTGTGTGATGGTAATTATTCTGAGCTAAGAATAAGAAAGGTATATAACAAAAATTCTCCATATGAACAGTTCATATCAGTAAAAAATGGTGTAAATTTAACACAATTATTGTGTATTTCATTCAATATCACTTTAAGGCGGAGCAAAAATTACTGACGAGAAGGAAGTGAAGCAACGCTGAATATTTTCATAATCTGACATATCCATTTATAGGGATGGTCGATATTCCTGTCACGGTCTCATGGAACCGACTCCTTCGCTGTCATTGGAACTGTTGATATGATTATTTCTATTTAGCTGGTTAAATTTTGCAATATTTACAGAATATAAATGATACAGTGACAAAACTCTCTCGGAATAATTATTCATAAAGTCTATAACAACCGGCCCACGGCCTTTTTCCTTTTAAAGAACCGGTTCTAAAGTAGCTGGTTCCGGATAAGTATCCGAATAACTGGAACCGCATTGACCACCAATGCCATGTATTAACCATCAAAAACATCCATAGAAAACGGATAAATAATAAAGGACGTAAAAAAATCCTTTTCGCCTTACAGCAGAGTGTAAGATACTACCAGTATCGCCCTGGTGTAAGACCACCATTCAGAATTGAAACGTTGCTCCAAATGGCTTTAGCCGTGTTTAGTGACTAGATCTGAATAGCCAGGTACTTCCCCACCTTCCTCTTTCTCTTCCCCACTTACCTTCAGCCTCACAACATCCCCCAATTGGGGATGCCATAGTCTCACTGGCTCCAGACGGGAGCAGTTGGGACTCTTGTGAGGTATTCAATATTAAAAATAAAAAAAAAGCAAATTTCGAAATCCTGCGGATTATCGGTGATGGACAGATTGACAAGGTAATTTAATTAGTTGAGTTAATTTCTTCACCGGGAAGTTTTCTTGTATTTTTACGTTCGTGATAATAATTTCATCAGCAGGAAGTTATCAGTGTGAAATGAAATTCCTTTTCTACATCGGGAGCTTTATTTACATCAAGTTGGCCAATATCACCTTGTGTAGGTAACGTCTTTGGCATAAGTAATTTGTTTTCCTTATTATGATATTTGTAAAAAAATATATTGGAGATTCAATAATTATATCAGGGTTTTTGGCATATAAAGTGGGAACCATTTTTATATTTTAATAGTCAATTTCGAATGTATTACTGATGGATTTGGAGTTAGTAACTTCATTTATAATTTGCTACAATTTGCAAATTTTTTACAAATTTTATTGATTGTAATTGTGCGACTGCGTATTAGAATGTTTTCTACAAAAATTTATAGTAAGTAAAAAAAAATATTTATAGTACATCATTACTTACAAGTTAACGGATGATGATGACTTCAAAGAGTAAAGGTAAGCGCTGAGCCATATTTATGCGCTGAGCATAACATGCAATATGGTTAGTAGAATATTTGGGCTATGAGGTACACAGTTGAAAAAATGCTATTCTTTGTTTTGTTATTCTTAGTTTTTATGAGCTCTGGAACAATTTAAAAAAAAAAAATAGACTTTAGCTAGTTAGGTTGTAAAATCGAGACAAGAGATTTGAAAAGGAAAGGAATTTTGAACTACTGCCTTCAGCAGTTCTGTTAATAATTGTTGACTCACGTGTCTTTGTAATATGAGGTACTTTTTTTTCATTTAATTTTCTAGTACACAAAAAAAAATCTTTTTTAAAAATATATTTGTGTTTTCTTAGAATGCATTTGAATGATTTCTATTCTGTTCAGGGCCCCTTAAGTAGCCAAAAATACTTCGAATATATATGTGCTGTATATTACTCACCATTTTTCTAGCGTGTTTACTGTTGACTTACTGCGCTATCTCAGCCGAAAAGAAGGAAACGAGAGTGGAAAAGGCAGAAAGATACGAAATAAGTAGATTCGTTAAATGGTTTGATTTAATAGTTGTTTTAATCTTACAAAATGAAAGATATTTTTTTAATATATTTAATGAAAAAACACACTTTGTAATACACAACTTTATTTATTAACCTTTCCTCATCTGTGGTGTGTATTTACTACACATTGCTTCTAATAACTTTAATAACTCTATAAATATAATAAATTCTGGGTTCAGATTTTAGGTTTTCCTCCGTTATACATTTATGCACTGAATTAAAAAATAATAAATTACATAGTTTTCAAATTCAATTAAAAATCAGAGTTTTTTGTTAAAAATCGGGAACAAATACACCAATACAATCAACCGTGTGAGACTAAATACGCGAAGAGTGTGCGAGGACATGACACGCTATTGATGTCCCGCTTTAATTCGCTATGCGGGAACATGAGACATCCACACTTCTGCAGTTGTAGTTTTTATTTAGACCATCGATACCTACGACCGCACAGCTGTGTTTGTGCCAGCCGCCAGCCGCGCCGCTGGCCAGTTGGCCGCAAACCGTCGTTAGAAGTGGACCCCTCGCACGTTTCTTTAGCATCTGCCGATGGTTTTTTCATGTTTTCAGCAATTAAATTAAAATTATTATCACTTTTGATATAAAATATAATAAACATGATCGATTAGCTATGAATATTCATATTTTTCCGATATTAAATCGCTTATTTTGAGATGTGTATTGACTACACAGCACCGTAACGCGTGTATTTTTTTAGCACAGTATGGGAAAGGTTAATATGACTGCCAACCGGGTTTCGCTTATTCCAAGCTTCGTCATGGCTTATTATTCTAAGATAATTATTTCTTCAAATTTTACAAATTCACTTTGTGGCACCATTTTATTAGTGAAATAATTAAAGACACTTTGTTTTTACCACGATAATCTGTAATTTTTTTTTAAATCAACATGTTTGGTGAACGATGTTCTCTTCATCAGGACATAAATTGTACTAAACTTAATTATCAAGTATAGAAAAAAGGCGTGGGTAGAAGTGACAGTAAGGGGGGGGGGAAGAGAGGTGGAAAGGGGAGGAGCTTATAAGATCAAAGACAAAAAATTACAATGGAAATATGTTTAGGATAGGGTTGTACACAAAATTAATTTGATTATTAATAATCTTTAAATTTCTATTGACATTTTTCTTAATTTCTAATATTTCTAAAAGATCTAAGTGAAAACCACTAACGTTAGTCTGTAATTTTTTTAAACATGGTTTTATATCAAATGAATGGTTAAATTCAATTACATGGTTAGCAAATTACAAAAAAAAAACAAACAAAAAAATTCAAAAAAATGAAGTGAACATTGTTCTCGAAACAATGATGATTTTTAAAAAATAAAGATTATAGTGGAAGAAACAAAGTGTTTTTAATTATTTCCTTAAAGATAATTATATTTCTTCGTATTCATACAAATGTAAATAGGAAAATATTTTTTACTAAACGTAACGGTTTTAACTAAATTTTCGTGAACACGAATATTTGCAGTCAAAACATGAAAAAGGTTTTACCCCGCTGTTTAAATAATTTGGTTTTAATCTTGTAAAATGAAAGCTATTTTTTTACTTAACGTAAAGTTTTTAATTAAATTTTCGTGAACATGAATATTTGCAGTCATCAGTGGAATAATAATTTTTTGTTTTATTACAGCAGGAAGATAAGCAGTTTTTCAAGAAAGTGTCGTTTATAATATCAATTTTGTAGAAACGAATAACTTTATTAGGTATAGGAGTAAGGGTTTTCTCCAGTATGCGCAAGAATGCGTTTTTTAGAGATCTTATTCGAGAACATTTTTAGGTACAAAAAACTAATGTATTAACTTATATTACCCACGCACAAGCGGCGCCTTAGTGGGTTCCCATTCCTATTTTTATAAGACTTATAATGTGAAATATATAAATTGGGAAAAAAAAGGAAATTTAAAAAAAAAACAAAAAAAACATTAATAGCGGCAGTGAGAACAAGAACAAGGTTTTAGTTCAGGATGGGTGCGTAAGAACGTTAAAATGTTAAACATTAACGTTAAACCTGATTTGTTTGAGGACCAGTATTTACAATGGGAACATAAATACGGTTTTTCTGGAATATGCTCAAGAATGTGTATTTTATGTGTGTAACAGGAAATGTTCAAAGATCATTTTTCGAAGATTGAAGCTATATTATTTTTTCATAAAAACTGCTCTATATAATCATCCAAATTTTATTTAAGTTTGAAAACAACGTACAAGTACAAAGGTACCTACCGCTAATATACTACTATCGGTTGTTAGTGCATGCGTGATGTGAAATATTGTTACATCTACGTATTACGGCCTCCGTGGTCTAGGGGTGCTCTTGACTAGAGATCCGGAGGTCGTGGGTTCAAATCCCGGCGTGCGTAAGTAAATTTTATTTGATTCATTTATGTTATTTCACAAATTATTAATTTAAAATAACATTTAGTTTATTTGCGGCATGTTCTAGAGTTGAAGATATGGTATAAAGACCACCATCAGAATTGAAATGGCTTAAGCCGTGTTTGGTGACCAGATATGAATATTTACTCACATACCTTCTCTCTTCTCCTTCCTCTCTTTCTCCTCTCCATCTCCTTCCCCTCCACACTACCTTCAGCCTCACAATATACGAATATACCCCAATTGGGAATGCCATAGTCTCACTGGCTCCAGATGGTTGGGAGCAGTTGAGACTGTGTGCGGTATTCCATTAAAAAAGATCCTGAGTGATGAGTAAAATTACTCAAGTTGAATTTTCAGTTGAAAGTTGGAACTGATTAGTATTAAATCGAATAAATTAACTAATAATTCTTTATTTGAAATGTATGTTGGTTTGTTTTTTTTTTGTTTCGTTACCTACATATTTTGACAAATGTTATTTTTAAAGTTTACTTACACTAAAAAATAAAAATCTTTCGAAAGGTCTTATTTGCCTTAGCTTATTATTTATGTTGATAATATTTTTTTTAAATACTTTAAGCTCTTAAAATACTAAAATTATAATATCCCGCGATTTGGGTTATGGGTCTGCGCTAGTATAACAATACATTTATTATTGTTAGTCGTGTGTCTAGTTGGTTTTATTGTAGTTCCTGCATAAGAATTTATTTAATGTTTTTTATGTGACTAAAAAACAAAAAAATCGGTAACTTTTAATTGAATGAATTCAAAATTGAAAGATTTGGACTTCATTTTCATCAGCGATCTCAGCAGTGATAACGGACTAAATATGTGTCGTAGATGTCTTTCAATCAGACTATGAGGGCAGTCGACTTCTTGCACATTTCCATGTCCTGGCTCTTTTGTTGTATTTCTTGAATAAAAGTAAGTTTTAATGCACTAATATAATTTATTAAGGCTAATTTTAGGTAAAAGCCCTAAGGGTGTAAATAAATTATTGAATAAATAAATAATAAATGAAGCACCTGTATATTTGCGTAGCAAATTCAAGAAGTACATGTAAAATATGGTGAAAAAGCCTATAAATGACATAATTTTAAGACTTACCTTTCTATTTGAGCAACTCTTCTAAGGTTTATTGATTCTGGAGTCGGTGAAGTCATTTTTCAGTTCAATAACAGTATATTATATTCGCAATTAAACGTATTTTTAGTGGATCAACTTAGTTGTTAGAAAACAAATAAATATCAACATGGCTTATTATTTTTGGTAAACTAATGTTTTTAAGACAAGATTTTTATGCATAGCACAAAGGGTAACAATTATTTTACAAGCAATAATTGTTCTTCGCCTGAAACACTCATCCACATTGAAAAATCTCCTGATAAAAGATACATGACGCCAACGGGACTCGAACCCGTGTCCCTTCGATTTCCGGTCGACAGCTCTGACCACTGAGCTATGGCGGCTTATCTCTTACCCGCGAAATTATTCAATATATACTAGTGTTTCATTCAACAATTACTGCTTGTTACATTTTTCACCTGAAAACAACCAACTTTATTTTATATGAGAAAGGCATTGTAAGTGCTAACTCTCTCACTAGATGGCGTCGAGACAAATTGTCTACATTTTTAGGTAAAAAAACATTAGTTTACCAAAAATAATAATTAATATTTGACAAGTTCAAGTATTTCACCTAAAAATGTAAACAATTTGTCTCGACGCCATCTAGTGAGAGAGTTAGCACTTACAATGCCTTTCTCATATAAAATAAAGTTGGTTGTTTTCAGGTGAAAAATGTAACAAGCAGTAATTGTTGAATGAAACACTAGTATATATTGAATAATTTCGCGGGTAAGAGATAAGCCGCCATAGCTCAGTGGTCAGAGCTGTCGACCGGAAATCGAAGGGACACGGGTTCGAGTCCCGTTGGCGTCATGTATCTTTTATCAGGAGATTTTTCAATGTGGATGAGTGTTTCAGGCGAAGAACAATTATTGCTTGTAAAATAATCAACATGGCTGCTCATTTTAACTAGCTGACTCCTGATTGGTTAAAAGTGGAGCTTGAACATTCAAGACCTCAACGTTCGGCGGGATGTTGAACATATATATATATGAACTTAAAAAAATATATTATATTCATAACTTTGAGTGTTTGAATGTTCAATATCCGGGAATTTGAACAAACAAGAACTAAAACATTGTTCCGTGAGAGGATATTGGCACTCGAAAAATGCTGAAAGTGTCACTTAAAATTAAAATTTAAAAAAAAAAATTTGACCTTCATTAAAACGCAATAGGCTAATGAACATATTGGCTTTCATAACTCAGTTTGCAAAGAAAGCTCTACTGAATATAAAAGAACTAGGACAGCGATTTGTGTAAAATATGTCGATAAGAGGGATGGTCTGATGGTCTTGTAGTCATTTAATGTCGGTTAGCTTTTGCTCCGAATCTATCATTATTGGCCGCGAATTATCATCCTTTTTTTAATAGATTCTCCCAGCCTTTGTCCAGACATACCTGTAACTGTGTTTACATGCTAACTGCCTAGCTGGGAACCATAAACGTTTTGCTTGAGAAGTTATTGGGTTTCTGGGACCTGGCATTCCTATAACACTTGTACTTATTTAGCCTTCAATGTTTTCAGTGCGATTATTTTTTTTTATTGCTGAGTGCAAATTTACTTTGAGTGTTTCTGAGGTTAGTTTGACAATTACAGTCCTTGGTTTGTAATCCTTGGCCCGAGTAGGGTTTTCCCTTCGCGTAACTCTGTAGGTTGTTTTAATATCCTTTGATCCTATACTGCAGTTTGTTGTTTTGCTTATATTGTTTATAATCCCTTTAAATGTATCTGGTGACTCTTCTTGAATTTCAGGGATTCCTCGGGATTCCAGGCATTTTAAGTTTGCTTCCGTGTTTTTGTTTTCCGCGTCCATCTCCAATCCCTGGATATGGTTTTGTAAACTTGTCATGGTACTTTCGATGATTTCCATATTATCTTCCATTTTTTTATTGTTAGTTAGTACCATCTCAATTTTTTTGATAAGTTCGTCGTATTTAGAACTAATGAACTCTATTGATTTCTTTGTTTCTAAGTTTTCTGCTTCTAGTTTTCGGTAAATGTTGGATTCAATTTCGTTCATACCTTTGTTTCTGAATCAGGAGAGGGAGAAATCAATATAGCTGCAAACTTTTTAGTTTTGTCAGTGTTGCTGTTAGTAGCCATTTCGAGTGATTTTTTTTTATGGATGGTTTAGTCTGGTTCTAAGGTGAAGTGACTTGAATAACTTGCTACTATGCGCCGGTTCAGGTTGTAGTTTGGGTGACAAGATTACTTATTGTTTTAAATTTTAATAATATTGAGAATGCTCACTCACTTCTGTAGTAGAATCCTGTAGGTTTACACTATCACTTGCTTGAACTTGTGGCTTATTATATTATTAATTACTCTTTTTTAAACAACTGTAGACTGTTATTTAGTATTTAGCGCAAAATTGAAGGTGTTCTCTGTGTCACTTATTATTATAGTATTGTACTCATACATTGTATCGTATATTATTCATACTCATACATCGTATCGTACATACTCTTTCTGTTATTCCAACTCAAGTATATGAATAACTAGATCGATAATGTCAATCACATGAAAAAAATTTGTTAAACACGAATTCCGACAATATTATTATTTGCAGAAAAGTATTTAAACTTCTTCCCACGAAACCGTTAACTTCATAAATTTTAATATTTGGGTTTTCTTTTCGTTATTTGCCAAAATGGACGAGTCGTTATCACTAGTAGTCGGTACTTTGTATAACATACAACCTGTCATTCTTACAAAAATGGATTATCGCTGTAACGTGTTCTATTACACATTAAAATGAACTGTAAATCAAATTTATATTAAAAAACGACAGTAAAGATCTCATTCAATTGGTTCCGAATAAATCACGGGAAAAGTGGAGTGAAGGAAACAGCCTACCTCGAATTCTCATGAATCCGGGCAATAGGGCTCTCGATGCACTTTGCACTAAGTGAAATTTCCTCCACAACGAGATAAACTGGAAAAAACGAGAGAATTTTGATATTTGCATGTGAATAATACAACGACGAAACTAAGATGGCACCTTCTTGTTATACGACACGAATTCGACTGACTTGCGACAATTTACAGTGCAACATCAATCTTCATAATTTCTCCAATGTGGGTAAGGCTGCTTTTAGGGAAGGAGATGGATAGTATATGATGGGAAAAACGGCAGTTATTATCCAAAAAACTGTTTCAATACTAAACAATCGAGGTAACCGGCCGATTTCGGGTGGTCACAACATAAAACAACCCAATTTATGGAAAATTCAGTCGATTGACGATATGATGACTTTCTCACAAATGATTTTTTTCCAAAAAAACTGGCCCTAAGCCATTTGTTATGAATTCAGGAAAGCACCTACCAGATTAGTGCAGATCAAAAATACATAGAGGCATAAAATACCTGTCGTAATTACGTCGAGACTTCCAAGAAATCTCTTAGGAAAAAAACCTTTGCGATTTACTGAAGATATTTATTTATTCGCGCCCTATTTGGGCTTTTACAATTTATTACAAAGATACAAGATAAATACAGAGTTCAGAAACAAAATATTGCATGACTGTTGAGAAGGGCAGACAATTTTAAAAACATTATGGTTGATAGATTTTCAATATCCACGGTGTCTATAAAGTGTCAATCTCTTGAACTGCGCAGTCAATTCATCACCTTGTATTTATTTATTTATTTTATTAATTTTAATTTTATTACCATAAAATCTAAGCCGCTTATCTCACTAGGGAGTTTCTGTGTCAAGATGTGCAGCTTTACAATTAAGTATTGAAAAAATATATATTTTTTAAATACATGTGAACTTAATGTGATATTGTTAATATAAACCTACAAAAATAAACACTACAGATAATCAAACTAAAATTACAGGTACATTGTAAGAACAAAACCTGGTACAATTTGGGGTACAAATATTTTGACGCGAGTGATTTCTTGCGAATGACGCAGCTGGTCCGCAGTAATTCATTGTAAAAACATAAAATATATAACAATAACTTTAGTGGTATCTCGAAAACTCGTGGTGACAATATATAATAGGATTAGGTATTCGAGTATAATAAGATTATAGAATAAAGTGAAGCAAATTGCAATAAGAGTGTCATAAATCGCGGCGCCACAGAGCGAAATCGAGACAGCAGTTAAGTGACACGATATTAATAATATGTAGGAATCGTGATCTGTTTAAATTTCTAGTATAATAAGTACACTTTATTAAAAACAAAATCATTTTACTATTGCCTCTTCTAAGAATGCATAATAGCCATGTTTTTTAATGACTTCTGGCTTGTTCAGGTTTTCTTGTGTTGCTTAATATAATATCTTATGTGTCGTATATGAATCGCTATTTAGATAATGTAATAAAAGCACAGAATAAATAAATATAGCGCTGTGGTTTTAAGGACCGATATAACGTCTGCGAGCTGCCTACCCCCTGCGCGCTCTAAGTCAGAATAAGGGAAGGGACTGTGACACGCGGCTTGCGTTGGACAAACGAGAGTGGCATCAATAGTATCTCCTAAATATTTATTTATTGTTTGAATCATCACGCGACATTTTTAAACAACCATTTTGTAAATGTGGATAGAGGAATGACAGGAAGATGAAATGATTTCTATGTACAATGAATCCTCGTGCGGTTTAAAAGTTAGCTTATTATATTAAACGGCAGGAACAGAATAATGGATTATTCTAAAATGTGAAAGAATGCGAAATTTAAAAATTTCAACCCAAAATAAACATATATAACTACATTAGCTACATAAATAAAGTTATTTTAAAGTAAAGGTGCGTAATTGCATTGTTAAAGGTGATTTGTCTGAACAGAAGAAGTAAAATTGGGAAAAAAATGAGGTATTTCTCCAGTGTGGGTAAGAATGTCAATTTTTAAATCTCGCTTTTGAGAACATGAATAAAGATATCAGTCAGTATGCGTGCGTAAGTGCGCTGTTAAACCTGGCTTTCGTGAGCAAGTGTAGCTTCAATGGGAACATGAATGCGATTTTTATCCAGTATGGGTGAGTAAGTGCTTTGTCAAACTAGATTTGTCTGAACAGGAGAAATAACAATGCGAACATGAGGTTTTTCTCCAGTATGAGTGCGTAAGTGCACCGTTAAACGTGATTTTTCTGGGCAGGAGAAGTTACAATGAGAACATGAATAAGGTTTTTCTCCAGTATGGATACGAACGTGACTTTTAAAATGTTCCTTTTGAGAACATGAATAGCCGCAGTAGAAACATGAATAAGGTTTAAGACCAGTATGGGTGCGCAAGTGCATTGTTAAATTTGATTTGATTGAGCAGGAATATTTACAATGGGAACAAAAATAAGGTTTTTATCCAGTGTGGTAACGAATATGATTATTTAAATTTCCCTTTTGAGAACATGAAAAGTTGCAGTAG
Organism: Hesperophylax consimilis; assembly: GCF_061612785.1. Lineage (NCBI taxonomy): Eukaryota > Metazoa > Arthropoda > Insecta > Trichoptera > Limnephilidae > Hesperophylax > Hesperophylax consimilis. The sequence continues at coordinate 21,525,997 of NC_142854.1, read as the reverse complement.
GAACATGAATAAGGTTTCTCTCCAGTATGGGTGCGTAAGTGCGTCGTTAAACTTGAATTTTTTGAGCAGGAGTAGTTACAATGCAAACATTTATAAGGTTTTTCTCCAGTATGGGTGCGTAAGTGCATCTTTAAATGTGATTTTTCTGTGAAGGAGTGGTTACAATGAGAACATGAATAAGGTTTCTCTCCAGTATGAGTGCGTAAGTGCCTTATTAAATTTGAATTGATTGAGCAGGAGAAGTTACAATGCAAACATTTATAAGGTTTTTCTCCAGTATGGGTACGTAAGTGCATCTTTAAACGTGATTTTTCTTTGCAGGAGTAGTTACAATGAAAACATGAATAAGGTTTTTCTCCAGAATGGGTGAGTAAGTGCCTCGTCAAATTTGATTTTTTTGAACAGGAGAAATAACAATGCGAACATGAGTGAGGTTTTTCTCCAGTATGAGTGCGTAAGTGCACCGTTAAACGTAATTTTCCTGGGCAGGAGTAGTTACAATGAGCACATGAATAAGGTTTTTCTCCAGTATGGATACGTGACTTTTTAAATTTTCCTTTCGATAACATGAATAGCCGCAGTAGGAACATGAATAAGGTTTGAGATTAGTATGTGTGCGTAAGTGCAGTATTAAATTTGATTTGATTGAGGAGGAATACTTACAATAGGAACAAAAATGAGATTTTTCTCCAGTGTGATGACGAATATGAATATTTAAATTTCCCTTTTGAGAACATGAAAAGCTGCAATAGGAACATGAATAAGGATTTTCTCGAGTATGGGTGCGTAAGTGCCTTTTTAAATTTTCCTTTTGAAAACATGAATAGCTGCAGTAGGAACATGTATAAGGTTTTTCTTCAGCATGGGTGCTTAAGTGCCTTGTTAAACTTGACTTAAATGAACAGGAGAAGTTACAATAGGAACATGAATAAGGTTTTTCTCCAGAATGCGTCTTCAGATCCATCATCAAGTCTGAAAAAAGATTTTTCAAAATAGGTACATATAATAAAACAAGAAAATTATGAAAACATATTCAGACAATCAAAATTCGATTTTACCTGCAGCTTTTTCAGAGTACGCTAAGCATTCCTTTTTAACATCTGACAGGTCTATTTCTATTTCCGTATAAGGGATTCCCCCTCCATCTTCTCCTTGGGGTCTTGGTTCAGTATTGATGGATACAGTCTCGACATTAATATTACCTAGAATAACAAACCAACATCACATTAATAATGTTTTGTTTTTGGCTTTTTGATAATAATAAAATACTCAAAATAATTAAATCCTACCAAGATTGTTTTCTTTCTACATTAAATATTAACCTACTTAACGATAGGTGGAAAATCAACAACTGAACGAAGGTTTTACCAATGCTAAATTAAGTCATTTTATTGAGCGAAGAAACCAATCATTTTAGATTAAAAGAAAAATTATCTTTGTTTATCTACTCTGCAGTCTACGAAGGTGTCGCCATAGATTATAAACTTTCTTTTGGTAAACACATAAATAACGTCGTTTATAAATTTATAAAGCTGCTTGGCTTTATCAAAAGAATTACCTCTGAAGTCAATAATACAAATATTCTTAGAACTTTTTACTGTTCGTTGGTTCGCCCTTAAAAACATATTTATTCATTTCTTAGTTCATGTTAAGAAATATTTCAAAGGTAAAATCAAAAGTACCAACGGACGACAAGAGTAGAAGTAGAAAACAAGCACCTGTCCGAACTGTGTCCATCTGAAACACTTTTGTGATATACGCAATGCAACTTACTAGTTGGCTGAACACTCTCGGCAAACTGCAAACATTCCTTCTTCACATCTTGAAGGTCGATTTGTATATCGGCATACGCCATTTCACCTGACCTTTCTTCCTGCGACCATGGTTCAGTCTTGATGGAAACACTCTTTGTGTTGGGAAGATCCATGGAGCTGCTGTGATGGCGTCCTGTTTCGAGATGGTAATTGTTATCAGCTGAAAATAAACAAGAACTGTAATAAAACCTTTTAACACAAAATTTTAGATAACATTCATATGAAAATGAAACCAAAATAGTATCAAAATATAATACGGATTTTCTAATTTAAATAAAATTAGATATATTAAAAACAAACCTTTAACCAGGTCTCATTTCCAAGCAATTGTTTATGATATTATAGACAGCCCCGGTTTATTGACACTGAGTGTAAATGGAAGACAAAAAAATTTGTAATTATGAATTTTACTACATGGAAAAGGGTAAACACTTTCACTCGAGTTCATGATCAGATAAACTGCATTACTAATCGCTAGGTTTTACTGTGTGACACGTGCCATACAATGAACAAACTCATATACTCTCGTCTGTCTCGTCCTTGGTGTTGGGTAGCTCAATATGTTATAACACGAATACTGTAAAATCTCATGAATAAAGTGTTAAGCGATATATTCTTAAAATAAACAAGCACTAATTTAGGAGTTGAGGTGTAAATTAGTCAATATAACTAGAACCTACTTACTTAAAGGCGAAGTGCGGCGGTCACTTACAAAGCGTTGAAGAAAAGTCACTAGAAAAGTAGAAGTTCTTCAATTATAAAAAAAAAAAATTGCTTTAATTGGTTATTGAAATAATCTCAAGTGACATAAATTTAACACCATTTTTGTCTAGTTCATACGAAATTACTTCAGAAAGACGGTGTAATAATAATTACTGACGACAAGAAAGCACAAGAGACGGAAACGCACATAAATAATGCACTCAGACGCCGAATATTGACTGACTGACATTAATTTGACATTTGTACTAGAGATGGTGATGAACCGGTTCCTTCGCTGTCACCGTTTTCTCGCACTCGCATTTCTCTTAAGAACACGCTGTTTTTAGAACTGATTTGGTTTTGGAATATTTAATTTTTCAAAAATATTAGCAAAATACTTAAAAAGAATCAAATTTTTGATTTCTTGAGGAACCAGATTATTTTCACAGAATTCTCTAGCCTAGTTTTACTTGTCACTTACCACTCGAATGAATAATGGCGTGGTGATTAACGTCCATTGACATTGAATAGCGGCTGATTTGTCAAAATGACAGATCTGTTCGACGGAGTACTTTTATTATGGAATGTAAGCTGTTAACTTCCGAAGTTAACAGCTTTTTGGTAAGAAGTTTGGATACCTTTTCTACTGAATGAGACTGTTGATAAATGTTTTTATACCGTTAATTACTTATTGAAGTTGAGAAAATCAATGACTTTACAATATATATAAATTTGCGTAGAAACTAGAAACTCAATTTGAGAACTTTAGATATTCCTAGTTTTAGTCCTAGAGTGGTTTATTTATGATCCTAAACCATCACGCGTGGCGTAAATTGCCCTTAAATGTACCAAAATGCCATCGTGCGTGATGAAAAAGTGTATTAATTACTCAGCGAACACTAATAATAGCCAAAGAATTTATGTGCTTTTTATACAAGCAAAATACCTTATTTTTTCCATTATTATAAATATAGTTGTTTCCCGTTTGAAGAATTGATGCGTCATAAAGAAAATGCAAAGCCGAGAAGAGATCTTGACGCGTGACGGCCAAATTACGAAATCAGTGTTGAACATCACTGTTCCTCCCGTTTTGAAGGTCAAGTGTGCAAAATTTCACCAGTCTTGAAGTAAAACTGTATGTATGGATTTGATTTTTTACAAATCGTTTCAAAATGCTGTTGAAATGAGATTCCTGAGGCGTATGTGTGGTAATACCATGTTTGATCGTGTAAGGAATGTGGATATCCGCAAAAGTGCAAGGCTGGTGTAAGCGTAATGAGTAAGGTTAAGAAAGGGACGCTTAGATGGTTTGGGCATGTAGAGCGAATTAGCGAAGTTAAGAGTGTAACACTTGGTCGTGCTATGTCTTCCTTATGCATCCCCGACTTCTGCTACCATTCACATTTGCATCATATATTCTCCTTATACTCCTTTCTTCGCTCATTCACTCTACATGCCGAAACCATTTAAGCGTCCATTTATGATCTTACTTATAACGCTTACACAAGCCTTGCTCTGTTTGCGGATTTCCACATTTCTCACACGATCACACATGGTTTTACATACATACGCCTCAGGGATCTCATTTCTACAGCATTCAGTCTACCTACATCCTTTCTCTGTCAGTTACATGCCTCACTTCCATACATCAGGTTCGGTACCAGCACTCCATTGTGGATTCAAGATAACCCTCCAAAAGTATTTTGTAACAGAAAAATGATAATTTCTACATGTCAGTTCTATGGGATGAAAACAACGTGCAGCGTAGATCAAGTTCACGATATCAAACCATAATAAATAATACAAATCACCCAGCACTTTTTCACTGGTGGATATAGTTTAGCGATGGGCACAATCGATGATTTCGGACAAATCGATTCTATCAAAAATCATCACACATTCCGAGACAATGGTTTAAGAAATGTCATCGAACAAGGAATCGATTCTGTCAAAAATCATTCGAAACCACATCCCTCAAGTCATTGATCAGAATTCATCGATATTAAAGCAGTCACGTCATTGGTCAGAATTCATCGATTACCAAATCCGAGATACGTGAAGAACGTCTCGGATTGCTTCGCAAACGAAATATTCCAAAGGGTACATTGTGTTACGTACCTACTACTAATATAATTTGACTTTTTATTATGACTTTTTTCATACTTTTTGCTTGCCACTGAAAAAAAAGGTATCCAAACTTCTTCCTAAAAGCGTTTTACTTCGGAAATTTAAATCCTTGAGTTTTATTTGTTATATTTAATAATAAAATCCATCCGTAATCATTACTCGGCAGAACAGATCTGTCAATTTGCCACCCCAGTATTTAGTCGAGTAGTTAGTGGAAAATAAAACTGGACTGTAGTTAGAGAAATTTTAAGAAAAAGGTACCGGTTACACAAAAATTCTAACCTTTTATTGCTTTTTAATAGTTAATTAATTATTTTTCATTTTTAATAAAATAAATATTCCAAAAGAAACTAGTTTCAAAATAGCCTGTTCCTAAGAAGAATCATGTGGGCGGTTCCAAAGACAACAGAGGAACCGGTTCCATTTAACCTTGAAAGAAATATCGACCGTCTCTAGTGGATAAGTCAGATTAACGTTAGTTGGCGTCTCCGTATCTTGTGTTTTCTTGTCGTCAATAATTGTTATTTCTCCGTCTTTCTAAAGTAATTTCATATAAAAATACAATAATGGTGTTAAATTTATGTCACTTGGGATTATTTCAATAACCAACACATTCAAAGCAAAGTTTTTATAATTGAGGAGCTTCTACTTTGCTTCAACGCTTTAAAAGTGACCGCTGCACTTCGCCTTTAAGTAAGTAGGTTCTAGTTATATTGACTAAGTAACTTCTCAACTCCTTGTTTTGTGTTTGTGAGAATATATTGCTTAACACTTGATTGATCAGATTATACAGAATTCGTGTTATAACATTCATCTACAAACTTTCTCAAAAAACATATCGTAGCCAAAAAATCAAGATATTCACTTTATTCAAAAGATTATAATTCCAAACCAAACATAACCAAAATATAATAAGTAAAATTAAATATTAAACACGTTCATCAAGAATAATCCACAAATACATACACTCACATATAGAAGTGTGTTTTCATGTCTGTTTGTGTTGTGTTGTGTGTTTTTTTGTCTGTGAAAAAAAAAAAAAATAATAATAACTTTCTACCACAACACATAAATACCTGTCACCCTTAACCACAAATACGTTAACACCTCAGCACAGGTTTTCCTAGTGAGGTGCTCACGTTACATATAATATCACACACACACAGTTTTACCTAAATCAACCTATGTTCTTCATTTTTTATACCTTTTTTCTGTACTTTTTTTCTCTGTACTGCAATATAAACCACTGTAATAATTTGTAAAACGTGTATTCATGAATAGACATAAATAAATAAAATAAAATAAACATATTGCGGTACCTAACACCAACCAGGTTAACACGTGTCGTGACGGACGAGAGTACAGATGTTTGTTAATTGTTGACTCACAGCCGCTAACACATATTAAAACCTTGCTATTATTAATGCAGTTCATCTAATCTTGAACCCGAGTGAAAGAGCTTACTGGATTCCATTTAGTAAAAATCATTATTAAAACATTGTCTAGCATTTACACACAATATCAATAATAGGCGTCAACAAGTATGTTTTATATTTCACCGTAATGTTCATAAACCAATATTGTTTTCTTTATCTTTAGGGATTCATTTTCAATGCAACTAGTCTAAGAAAAGTGGGGCAGACTATAATATCACAAACAAATGTTTTCAATATGAAATTCAATTCGGAAATTAATCTTCTATCTTGTTTAACCCCGTAGTAAGCGCTCAAAGATGGTTAGAAAAGGGAGATATGTAAATACGAATGTTAGAGGGAGCGCGCTCATATTAAAAAACGGTAATTATTAAGAGAAAATGGTGAAAATATTTAATAAATCACGACTCTTTTGAAATAGAGCCAACACCTCTCGACAAATGCTTTAGTTGCATTTAAAGATACACTGTGGATTTGTTCATGCCTATTACATATAAAATAACAGAACAAAATGTGTTAATAATTTTCGGACCTTTCTTTTCGATTTTTTCTATCGAGGAAATTTCAAATAATCAACGTTTCGGCATTAAAAATGTATGCACATTTTCTTCAAATATATTTATAATTGGAACTTAACTTAAACAGTTACCGAAATACTTGTTATAAATCGGTAGAAATTGGGTATGGGCTTAATTAATTTAATTCTTCTATCTCTTAGTTTATAGTTTCAATATACCTATTTAAGAGTGCAAGGCTGATGTCAGTGTAAAGAGTAAGATTGAAAGGGACGATTAGACGGTTTGGGAATGTAGAGCGAATGAGCGAAGAAAGGAGTGTAAGGAAGATACATGATGCAAATGCGAATGGTAGCAGAAGTCGGGGAAGCCCGAGGAAGACATGGCGCGATCAAGTGAATCAGATACTCGAGTCAAGAGTCAGAATAATAGAAGAGTATGTATGAGACGATGTATGAATGTGAATGAGGCAAGAAGTGTTTGCCAAGACCGAGTTGTTTTACGGTCCGTCTTCTCTGCGTACCCCTGCAGAGAAAACGGCGTGATGATTAGTTGGTTAATACATCTAAGTTATTTTTCCAAGAAGATGCTTTTACACAATACATATTATGTTTTGAGTCGACTTGAGTTTTATTTTCATCTGAAAATTATATAAAATGTTTGTGTAGAGAGGTTTTGTAACAGGTTTTGTTAATTTTCAGCTGAAAACAATTACCATCACAAAACAGTACCCTATCACAGCAGTGCCATGGATCTACCCAACACAGAGAGTGTTTCCATCAAGACTGAACCACGGTCGCAGGAAGAAGGCTCAGGTGAAATGGCGTATACAGATATACAAAACGACCTCCAAGATGTGAAGAAGGAATGTTTACAGTATGCTGACGGTGTTCATCCAACTAGTAAGTTGCATTACGTATATCATGGATGTGTTTCAGATGGACGCAGTTAGAACACCCACCTGTTTTTTTCTACCATTCTTGTCGTCCATCGGTGCTTTTGATTTTACCTTTGAAATATTTCTTTACTGGAAACTGCCAAACTAAGATTTTTTTAAACTGATTATGCCATTACAGTTTTACTTATTATTACAGTTCCTAATTCATCAAGTAGTTGCCTCCATCGATGTGTAATAAAAGTTGTTTCGCCATATTTTATTATTACAGTAAATCATCTCCAAAACTTCCAATTATAGTATTAACATTTTTATTCCTTACCAAAATAACCTAATTCTACAATAAAAACAATATCAGTACTTATGACCTATAGTTACACGTGTAATGAATCGTGTAACTATTACTCTCTCTTGTGTCAAAATAATTTATTAATGAATTCAATTAAATCCAAAGTCACGGTGTTTGAAAGAGAGTGTTGGAAACAAGTGTTTGAAAGGGAGTGTTGAAAAGTTTGCAATATAGTTTTATTTATTTCAAACGGTGTTTGAAAGACAGTGTTGAAAAGGGTGCAATATGATAATAATATAATATCTTTATTGTGACAAATTTTCAAACTATAACTATAGAAATACATGAAAGACTGTTTTGTGTACATTGGTTTATAAATTAGATGAGTATAGAATTTTATCAACGGAAAGTAATATATAAACAGTAGATAAAATAAATGTAAATAAAAAAAAGTTAGTGTAGTTATATGTTAAGGTTTATTATAGCCCGCCTCACTAGGCTTAGCCTGTGTTGAGGCAGCTATCTACCAAGTTTATTTATAGTACTATAACGTACCCACAATTATATAACAATACGAACACGCAATAGTTAGGTAGCATCAATATCAATAAATTATTTACCAAGTTCGTTTATAGTCCTAATAATATACCTACAATTATATGAAAATACATACAATAATTAGGTTGCATCAATAACTGCGAATTTAGATGAGTGCACCGGTAAAGGCCCTGTCATTACTTTTGATCCAAATTTTTACGCTATCTTTGAATTTTTTTTGTGAATGACATGTTTTGATTTTATCAGAAAGAATGTTGTAAAGTCTTGTCGCAAGATATCTAAAGTTTCGTTGTCCAAAAGTAGTGTGCGTTACAGGAATTTGAAGTAAGTCTTTGTTATTGCTTCGAGTACAGCGAGTATTAGATCTTCTTTCGTAGTATGTATGTTTATTTGTGTATAGGTGAGTGAGTATTGTTTTTTGCGTATGTCTGCCGAACATCAAACTCATTCATAATATTAAAGATTAAGTTCGAGTCAGTAATTAGAGGAAGCCTAAGAATTATTTTTATAATAGTTTTCTGTGCCTTTATGATTGGGTCTAGTGCAGATAAAGTTCCACCTCCCCACGCTATGATATCATTCTCAATAATAGATTGACAGAGTGCAAAATAAACCATTTTCAAGTGTTGTGAGTTGAGGAAGTTTCGTATCGTTCTGAAGAAGTGCATGGTTTTTATTATTTTGTTTGCAATAATTTGAGTGTGAAGATTCCATTTGATTTATGCCATTTGTAATTTGCGACAAGACTTTACAACATTCTTTCTGATAAAACAAAAATATGTCATTCACAAAAAAATTTCAAAGATAGCGTAAAAATTTGGATCAAAAGTAATGATAGGGCCTTTACCGGCGCACTCATCCAAATTCGCAGCTATTGATTCAACCTAATTATTGTATGTATTTTCATATAATTGTAGGTATATTATTAGGACTATAAACGAACTTGGTAAATGTTGTATTGATATTTATGCTACCTAACTATTGCGTGTTCGTATTGTTATATAATTGTAGGTACGTAATAGTACTATAAATAAAACTTGGTAGATAGCTGCCTCAACACAGGCTAAGCCTAGTGAGGCGGGCTATGATAAACCTTAACACATAACTACATTAACATTTCTATTATTTACATTTATTTTACCTACTGTTTATATATTACTTTCCGTTGATAAAATTATACTCATCTAATTTATAATCCAATGTACATAAAACAGTCTTTCATGTATTTCTATAGTTATAGTTTTAGTTTTATCACAATAAAGATATTATTATTATTATCAGTTTAAACAGCATTCGCGATATAACACGAGAGACAAAAGAGAGTACATGAGTTTGTTTATTGTTCATTTACGGCCGCTGTCAAACATTAAAATCAAGCGATTAGTAAGTTCATCTAACCTTGACCCTGTTTGAACATCACAAAAGTCATTTTCGCTAATTCAAAAACAGCAAACCTTTTTCGTGGTACCATTGGTTAAGTAAATTTTGAAGAAGTAAGCATTGCTTACGAAACATATTGTTTTTTTGAAAAATAATAGCGGTTTTAAATAAGTGTTGATTCTTTTTAATATGAACTGTTCAAAGAGAGAGTTTTTGTTACTGTCCTTTCTTATTTTTTAGTCGAGAATAATTATCATTACACAACAGGACGCTATCACAGCAGTGCCATGGATTCCAACCCAAAGAGTGTTTCTATCAAAACTGAACCATGGTCACAGGAAGAAGGCTCAGGTGAAATGGCCTATAAGGATGTTGAAATCCACCTCCCGGATGTGAAGAAGGAATGTTTGCAGTATGCCGAAAGTGTTCAGCCAACTAGTAAGTTGCATTGCATATCACAGAAGTGTTTCCGATGCAAATAATCAGAACAGCTGCTTGTTCTTTACTTCCCCTATTGTCGTCCATACTTTTAATTTTTATAATAATAATTATATAGCGCAGTTCTGTGTTATTTCACTTCAAAATTTTACCTTTGGAATATTGCTTTACACGCAACTGATGATCTAAGAAAACGTTTAACTTATTATGCTCGCAAACAGTTCTTAATTCGTCAAATGTTGCCTCGTCATATTTTATTATTAAAGTAAATCAATCCACTCCAAAAATTCTCTTCTCAAAAGAGCGAAGCGGAGTTCTGTTTTAAGTCGACCGTTGATCATTTATGTACGTCTGTAAATTTGTTTGTATTTTCCGTTTCCAATGGTGTCCATTTTAGATTCTATCAATTGGAATAATCAAAACTATGGTACCTACCTACCTGAAGAAAATTTCATAATTCCTTATTGTAAATATAAAAATGACACTTAAAATAATGGTTTATATTACGAACCTACTTGCTACTCACAAATCTTCTGTCTTCAGAGGAAATTGTGGTTTTAATTTATTAAATGAGAGAATTTATTGTCATTTTTGTATTAATGGACCTATCCATCATCTTTACATCTGTTTGTACAAAGAAGAGAGTCTGATTTTCATATCTACAAACAGTAGTTTAGAAGTTCAACTGCGCAAAATGTCGGAACATCAATCTCGGAATAAAACATATTCAGAGATTGATGTTCCGACATTTTGCGCACTTGAACTTCTAAACAAGATGAAGGCGACTATCTACAAGAGATTTTGAAAATCTATCCCTATCTATAATATAAGATTTGTTTGACCATAACATTCTGTTTTGTTTTACCATGACAATTTCTGTTTCCGTTATGTTTTATTATTGTTATTCTTACAAAAATCATATACGATTACCATATTACAGGCATGAGCCTAGTATGGCAGTTTAAAATTTATTAAATACAAAAAAGATAAAAATAAGCGTTCAAAATCCAGAAAAAACTTGAACGTTAACGTGAAGCCCGGCCGACGCTGGATAATTCAGCTAGTATAATGAAAATTACTCAATTCTGTTGTGTTTCTCTTAACCTCTGGTTCAATGAACACTTGAACTCATGCTTTGAATTTAAGTGTCGTTTTCAAAAGAGTGTGTCGTAATTATTCAAACAAATGGTAAAGAACCTACTTATAAAATTAAAATAAATTAACATGAAGTTATTTTATTTTCCAAATCTGAATCATAATGTTCCATGTTTTTCAGTGTATTTCACGTCTAAGCTAGTTTATTGTACCGTTTACATTAGACATCGATTAATTAACATTTAAAAAACTTACTATCGTATCCATATTTCAGATGTAAATCGACATAATAGACCAACCCGATTATTAATTTTTATGTGATGGGAATTTGAATTAGCTTAGCTACTGCAAAGTCGGCAAGTATATTATCAGTAGGATCTTGATTGAACTATATAAAAAAATCTAACAAGAAATAAAAATAATCATGCACATAGCTCTCATGATATATATTAACATTTTGTTGTTGTTCTGTTTAAGGTAGCATTAATGTTAATGCATTAATGTTATTAAGAACAAAAAGACAATATTACCAAAATACTATAACATAAAAGAATAAAACATATACACGCAACACAAAAAAAAAATATATAAAACACGCAACACGCACAAACACATATATCATTATAAATGCCGATTTACATTTTCTTTTGATATTTTTCTTTTAGTGTTATAATTATATTTTAATTTTTAATCTTTATTTTTTATTTTAAATTTATCTTTATTTTAATGTTGTTTTTCTTTTATTTTTTTTAAATGTATAAATTCTTAAATTATAAAATGGGGGCCCCAGCACGGGTAAACAACCGAGTGAGGCCAACATTACTAAATTGAAATATGAAATATTGTAAAAAAAAATGTATCAACAATAAAAAAATAAAAAAAAATGTGGAGACTGTACCCATTAAGGAAAATCCAGGACCCCGAGAAGAAGATGGAGGAAGAATCCCTTATACAGAAATAGATATATACCTGCCAGATGTGAAAAAAGAATGCTTAGAACATTTTGAAAATATTACCAAGACTGCAGGTAAAATACATTTTTTCGGTCTGATTCAGTTTTGATAATCTTATCGTTTTGTTATAGATATACGACTTATTGAGATTTATCTGCCATCTTTTCCAAATAAAATAATGATCCTGAAGACACAAAGAGAAAAACCTCTTTCATGTCTCCATTGTAACTCCTACTTAAACACAAATCAGATTAAACAATGCACTTACGCACCCATACTGGCGAAAAACCTTATTCATGTCTCCATTGTTACTACTCCTACTCATAAAAATTAATTTTAAAAAGGCACTTACTCATTCTGGACAAAAACCTTTTTTATGTTCCCATTGTAGATGATGGAATATTTAGTTTGTCTGTTTGCTTGGCTCTGGTTTTATGATCGCGAGAGGGGTTTGCCTCTGGTTTATTTTTTAAGTGATGAACTAGAATATTTTTAGCATAGATTTTTTGTAAACTTGGAACATCAAACAGATTAAAAATATCAGTAGTTGGCGTCCTTACGGGGTGCTTTAATATGGTCTTTATGATCCAATTTTGAGTTTTCTTTAGTTGTTTAAGATGGTTTGATGATGCTGAGCCCCATCCTATTATTCCATATTCCAGTAGAGAGTGGCATAGAGCATAATATACTCTCTTTAGATCTGTAGTTGATAAGATATTTCGTAATTTTTTGAAGAAATAGATGAGTTTTGTTAGCTTTTTTGAGGTTTCTTTGATGTGAGCATCCCAATGTAGTTTGTCGTCAATTACGATCCCAAGATATTTAATTGTTTTAGTTTGGACTATATTCGGGCAAGAACATTGCGGATATTTGTTTAGACATTCATGTAATTTGAGTGTATGCTTATTCGTTGGTTGACCTCTTTTGGTTTTAGAGAATGTTAGATATTTAGTTTTACTCACATTTGATGTAAGGGAGTTTGCTTTTAACCAGTTTTGGAGTACAGTCAGACCTTGCTCCGCTTTTTTATGTGTGCTTGTCCAATTTTGTTCATTGAATATAATGACAGTGTCATCTGCAAAGCTAATTATGTCTCCTTCAATGGGAAGACTCATAAGGTCATTAATATAAATGAGAAATAGTATTGGACCCAATACGCTTCCTTGAGGGACACCGTACTTGATTGATAGAGTTTTGCTACTTTTTTTACCAATTTGTACATACTGCTCTCTTCCAGTTAAGTAACTTTTAATTAGATTTAGAGTTGTTTGTGTTATTCCATTTTTTTAATTTAAAAAATAGTATTTCATGGTCAATTGTATCAAAAGCTTTTTGAAGGTCAATAAAAACTGCCAAGCATTTTTACCCTTCATCCAGTTTTTTTTATAATTGTATTTGTTACTTTAGCTATAGCATCACCAGTACCCAGGTTTTCCCTAAAACCGTATTGCGTCGTTGATAATATTTTATTTTCATCCAAAAATTTAACCATTTGTTTCTTTATGACTTTTTCCAATATTTTCGATAGTGTAGGTAATAGACTAATTGGTCGATAGTTGGATATATCATTTTTGGGTCCGATTTTGTATATTGGAATAATCGTAGCAATTTTAAGACGTATGGGAAAAATACCTTTACTTATTAAAAGATTTACAAGGTACGTCAGTGGGTAGATTAGCTCATTTAGTAGATATTTAATTGTTCAGTTTGATATCAGTTTATTTCCCGATGAGGTATTTGTGTTTAGGGAGGCTATGGTATTTCTTACATCTTCACTTGTTATCTTGACTATGTTAAGGGAGTTTTCTTGATTGGCATTTTCATTCCACACTGTTTTTTCGGCAGTAAATGAAGATTGTTTAATTTTATTCGCTAAGTTAGAGCCTATATTGCAAAAATAGTTGTTTGCAAAGTCGAGATTTTTTCTGGATGTTCTGCAAAAGATGTTGGTATCCTGTCAATGTTTAATTCTTTAATGTTTTTAACATTGTGCGAGGCTTTAGCGTTTGTTATTTCGTTTATAATCTGCCAGAATTTCCGGGAATCATTATTACATTCCTCGATTTTCTTTTTATAGAATGCTTCTTTAGCATAACGGATTACATTTTTACAAATGTTACGATATCTTTTGTAGAAGCGATGTAAATGGATATCATAGGGGTAGTTTCTTACTTTTCTGTGAAGTTCGTCTCTTTTCCTGATTGAGTTGATAATGTTCTGACTAATCAAGGGTTTAATGTGAATATTTTTATGAGATATCATTTTTTCTGTCGTTATGGTGTTTGATAGAATAATGTTCTGAGTAAAGTCAATAAAATAGTTCCAAGCAGCATCAGTATCATCATTTTCAAGAAGGTTTGACCAGTCAGCAATTTGTAGCTCTATTTTAACGTTTTCCCAATTTGTTTCAGACTTTGCTATGACAGATTTTTTTTTTTGATTTATAGATGTATTTTTATTATTAATAGATAGAAGTATTGTGTAGTGATCAGACAGTGTAGAAGGATAAATAATGGTTTGAGTTAATTTATCAGTTTTACTAAAAATACGATCTATGCATGATTTGCTTTCATTGCATACTCGTGTAGGTTCATCAACCAGGCTTTTAACACCATGGTGAGCTAGTGTATGTATGTAATCATATTTTTTTGGATTTCCATTTTCCAGGATATCAATATTTATATCTCCCATAATAAAAACATTCTTAGTATTTTTGAGTAAGTTAAGCTCAAAATATAAGGAGTTTAAGAATGGCTACAGATTTTTTGTAGAAGGTGATCTATTTATTGCGAGAACTGTTATATCCTTACCAATTTATATCCTTAGACAGTTTGCGTTATTAATATTGATCTCTCTGACTTCAACTTCAGTATCTTCTTTAATGTATGCAATAACACCATCACTCTTTGTATTATTCATTAGTGTGGAGTAAGAGACATATTTATCAATTTGTAGAGGGTAGTGTTTATCAGTTAACCAACATTCAGTAAGGATAATTATGGCCCAGGTTAAATTTAAACTTTTAATTAATATTTGTAGCCCGTCAAAGTTTTTGTTTATTCTTCTAATATTTTGATGCAGTATGTTAAAATTTTTGTTCATTGTTGATAGGTTAGGTAAGTTTGCTCTTTTTGCACTAGGTTCCGTGGTTAATGTAGTGTCAGCCATTTTTTATTTTTGTAATAGTTGTTATTATGAGCCATTTTATTTATATGATGTTTTTCAAATCGTCTATATGTTTAACGTAAATTATTTTTTCGTTTGCATTTCTTCTTGCCATTATTTTTCCCTCTTTGTGCCAGACGTATGAATAGTTTTTTTCTTTTGAGATTTGTTTGGTTTTCCAAAGAAGTTCCTTATGATAAGAGCTCAGTTCTTCAGCTATGTATATTGTTTCAGTTGAAATATCTTTGATCGCAGCATAATTGATGTTTTTTCTATTTGCGATAAGCTTGTCTCTGGTCAGTTTATCTGAAAATTGCACTAGTATTTTAGGTGGTGCATTGATTCGCATCAGGTATCCTTTTTACCTCTATAATTTTGCCGTATTTTAGGTCCACTCCTGCCACCACTTCAATTTGCTGTTCCCCATTTTTTTGTGGAATGCCTGCTATTTCAATATAATTAGAGCGGGTTTTGTACTCCATATCTGAAATTTTTATTTCTAATTGTTTAGTGATAGTATTTTTCTCCTGGTGCTCTTTTTTCAGGTTTATAAATTCATTTTCGATTTTTTTGTTTTGTAGGATTGTTATCTCTAGTTTTTTAATCAATTCATCGTATTGGGTACTCATAAATTCCATGCTTTTTTGGGTGTCCTGTTGTTGCTTCTAAAAATTTTAAAATAATATCTTTTTTCATAGCATCTAATTTATTTTCGAAAATCAGTGTAATTTTTTCTATTCTGAATTTTTCTTCATGTTCAATGTTGGCACCCTTTCCTCTAGTGTTAGCCATTTTTTACTGTTAAATGTGACAACCTGCCCCGGTTTTAAATATTGAAATAGAGGTAGAGTACCGATGATGACAGTTAGAAATTTTGTTTTTATCTATGGATAACTATGGAGTAACAGTTTTATAAGTTTTATTCTCAATTTTTTTTTGTAATCACTGTAGTTATCCGGGATTACGGATATTAAATCGATTTTTTGTAATCTAACTCACGGTTTCGAACACCTTTCCACACAAATCACTCACTTTTGGTAAAGATATTATAAATAATAGGATAACTTATTTGCACTTGTATACGTATTTATAGTCTGATTATTAATGCTTGTATGATGGGAATTCCAATGAGCTTACTACTGAAAACTACAATTATCTTATCAGCAGGATCTTGATTGAACTATATAAAACAATCTAACAATAATTACAAATAATCATACACATAGCGCTCATGTCTCTACATATATTGAAATTGAATTATTTGCTGATGATGCCAAGCTATACAAGCCAATATAAATATTAACGATTGTGTCAATTTACAACATGATTTAAACAATATATCCACATATTGCCAACAAAAGTGCGCCCTACTGTCGAATTTGGCAGCCATCTCTGGTCCGGAGCCCCAAAATACCTGAAAAAAACCCTTGACTCTGTGCAGAAACGGGCGGTCCGTTTGATAGATTCCCCAATCTTAACAAACGGACTGCAATCTTTAAAACACAGGCATCAGGTAGGTATGCTGTTCTTGTTCAATCGGTATTACAATGGAAGATGCTCTGAGGAACTAGCGTCATTGATCACTTCGGCATCGGTGCGTAGTCGGGATACACGCCAAACTCGCGCCCAACATTTGTACGCGGTTGACATTTGTCACATGAGAACGGGTCGCTTCTACGATTCGTTCTTAAGTTCAACAGCTCGGTTGTGGAACGAACTGCCGGCCTCTGTGTTTCCTCCCTCCTACAACATGGGACTCTTCAAGACCCATGTTCACTCTTTCCTCTCCACAAAAAGACCCTCCACACAGCATCCCCAAAGATGAAATAGGCCCTGAGGGAAATTATTTTCTTCAGGTCCTCCTGTGTGGGGTTAATATAAAAAATAAAAAAATCAACTGTAGCTAAATGTTCCAAAAGAACATTGTCTTGTTCCAAAAGAACGTTGTCTTTTCAAGAAATAAAAATAAAATATTATTAAATTATTCTTTTAACAAAAACAACAACATTGCAACAGTCTGAAATATTCGTGATCTCGGAATAACCCTTGATTGTAAACTACAATGTAACCTTCATAAACATCAAATCACAAATTAAGCTGCTAAAATGTTAGGCTTCATCATAAGAAACACAAAACTTTTTAATAGCATCGATATTATTAATCAACTCTACTTTGCCTATGTACGAAGTCATTTGGATAGGTAAGTTTTTAGATTCTCACGGCCAAAAGCATTTTTGTTGTTTGTTTTTGGGGTGTTATGCCGTGTTGCGCTAACTCCTTCTTTAGCCGACGTTTCGGACAGCGTTGCAGTGTCCATCATCAGGGCAGATCCGGTAGATCCGAAGATGTGGATCTACCGGATCTTCGGATCTACCGGATCTGCCCTGATGATGGACACTGCAACGCTGTCCGAAACGTCGGCTAAAGAAGGAGTTAGCGCAACACGGCATAACACCCCAAAAACAAACAACAAAAAAGAAGTCATTTGGAGTTTGCATCACTTGATTGGTCTCCATTTTACAAAATCCACGTAAACAAAATCGAAGCAATTAAAAATAAATTCATAAAATATCTTTGTTACAAGTAAGATTTAATAATTATGCAGAGGCAGCTTCATACTTTAAAATTGATTCACTGATTGTACGGAGGCATCATAAGGATGCACTATTCCTGTATTAAGCTCAGAGTTGCTAAACAAGATTCCATTCAATGTACCTGCGCGTTCAACGCGCTCTTGTGTCCTGTTCAAGGTTGATCAAAGCAAAACGAACTCTAAGCAGAATTCTCGCCTGAACAGACTGCAATAATTACAATAGCGTATTATCCAAGGTTAATATTTTCAGTTGCGAACTTACCAAATACAAAAGGTCCATAAAAGAATATTTCTCTGATGGTTTGTGAATAATGTTTATGTCTCTATTGTTTATCTCTATTTTGATTTGATTTATATCTACATCCTCTCTTCGTGGCTATAAATGTTTGCTTTGTAAATTTTTCGTTTTATATAATCTTTTTTTTTTGCATAAATTTTTTAATTCATATTCCTTTCTCACAAATTTAATTTACTTCTTTCATGTGATACTGTCTCAGTAGAGGTAAAGTCACAAGGAGGAATTCCATAATTGGTTTTATTTTACTATATAATACTTATATACACACTTGTTAAACTGTCGATTTCCCGAAAATGAATAAATATTAACATTTTGTTGATGTTCTGTTTCAGGTAGCATTAATGTGGAGACTGTACCCATGGAAAAACCAGGACCCCCTGAAAAAGGGTGTGACGGTGGGGGAATCCCTTATACGGAAATAAACATAGACCTGCCAGATGTTAAAAAGGAATGCTCAGAGCAATTTGAAAGTATTACCGAGAGTGCAGGTAAAATGGATTTTTTTTCGTTTAATCAATTTTAATAATCTTATCGTTTCATAATAAATACCGACTTATTGAGCTTTATCTGTCATCTTTTCCAGATGTGATAGTGGTACCGAAGATACATGCCGAAGTAAAACCTCTTTCATGTCTCCATTGTAACTACTCCAGCTCAAGCAAATCACATTTAACAGTGCACTTACGCACCCATACTGGCGAAAAACCTTATTCATGTCCCCATTGTAACCAACACTTCGAAAGCAAATTGAATTTAACGGTTCACTTACGCACCCATACTAGTGAAAAGCCTTATTTATGTTTCCAATGTGACTACTCCAGCTCAAGCAAATCAAATTTAAAAGAGCACTTACGCACCCACACTGGCGAAAAACCTTATTCATGTTCCCATTGTAACTACTCCTGCTCACAAAAATCTTTTTTAAAGAGGCACTCATTCACTCATACTGGCGAAAAGCCTTATTCATGTCCCTATTGTAACTACTCTTGCTCACGCAAGTCAGATTTAACGTTACACCTACGCACCCATACTGGCGAAAAACCTTATTCATGTCCCCATTGTAACTACTCTTGCTCACGCAAGTCATATTTAACTGAACACATACGAACCCATACTGGTGAAAAACCTTATTCATGTCCCCATTGTAACTACTCCTGCTCACTGAAGTCACATTTAACTGAACACATACGAACCCATACTGGCGAAAAACCTTATGCATGTCCCCATTGTAACTACTCTTGCTCACGCAAGTCACATTTAACTGAACATATACGAACCCATACTGGCGAAAAACCTTATTCATGTCCCCATTGTAACTACTCTTGCGCACTGAAGTCACATTTAACTGAACACATACGAACCCATACTGGCGAAAAACCTTATTCATGTCCCCATTGTAACTACTCCTGCTCACTGAAGTCACATTTAACTGAACACATACGAACCCATACTGGCGAAAAACCTTATTCATGTCCCCATTGTAACTACTCCTGCTCACTGAAGTCAGGTTTAACGTTGCACTTACGCACTCATACTGGTGAAAAACCTTATTCATGTTCCTATTGTAACTACTCCTGCTCTCGAAAATCTCTTTTAAACAGGCACTTATTCACTCATACTGGGGAAAAACCTTATGCATGTCTTCATTGTAACTACTCTTGCTCACGGAAGTCAGATTTAATGGTACACTTACGAACCAAACTACTGGAGAAAAACCTTATTCATGTTCCTACTGCAGCTATTCAAGTACTCGAAGGGGACATTTAAAACATCACTTTCTTACGCATACTGGAGAAAAACGTTTTTCATGTCACCATTGTAACCACTCCTCCTCACGAAAATCTCTTTTAAACAGGCACTTATTCACTCATACTGGGGAAAAACCATATTCATGCCCAATGTAACTACTCTTGCTCACAGAAGTCACATTTATCGGTACACTTACGCACACATACTGGCGAAAAACCGTATTCATGTTCCTACTGCAGCTATTCATGTACTCATATGGGACATTTAAAACGTCACATTCTTACCCATACTGGAGTAAAAGCTTATTCATGTCACCATTGTAACCACTCCTGTTCACGGAAAATTCAAATTCAAGTCAAATTTAGTGTAACACTTACGCACACGTTCTAGACTAATTTAATTTTTTTATTTTTTTTAAATTTCATAATAATTTTTTTTTTTTTTTTTAATATTTACTCCACACAGGAGGCCCTGAAGAAAATAATTTCCCTCAGGGCCTATGTCATCTTTGGGGATGCTGTGTGGAGGGTCTTTTTGTGGAGAGGAAGGAGTGAACATGGGTCTTGAAGAGTCCCATGTTGTAGGAGGGAGGAAACACAGAGGCCGGCAGTTCGTTCCACAGCCGAGCTGTTGAACTTAAGAACGAATCATAGAAGCGACCCGTTCTCATGTGACAAGTGTCAACTGTGTACAAATGTTGGGCGCGCGTTTGGCGTGTATCCCGACTACGCACCGGTGCCGAAGGGATCAATGACGCTAGTTCCTCAGAGCATCTTCCATTGTAATACCGATAGAACAAGGACAGCATACCTACCTGACGCCTGTGCTCTAAAGATTGCAGTCCGTTTGTTAAGATTGGGGAATCTATCAAACGGACCGCCCGTTTCTGCACAGAGTCAAGGGTTTTTTTCAGGTATTTTGGGGCTCCAGACCAGAGATGGCTGCCAAATTCGACAGTAGGGCGCACTTGCGATTTGTACAGGGTGAGCAGTTGTGTACTATTAAAGTATCTGCGGGCCCTGTACAGTACGCCCAGCTTCTGAGAGGCCAACTTTACTCTAGCTTCGATGGAGCCCCCGTACCTGAGCTGGTCACTTATAGTTACACCAAGCATATCAATGGAAGGCCTGTTCGGAAGATTGCTTCCGTTGAAGGAGACTAGATTATCATTTGGATCCCTTTTAGACGTAATCAGACAGGATTGGGTCTTTGAAACATTAAATTCGACGAGATTATTTTTACCCCAGGAGGAAATACTCTCGAGATAACCGTCCATTCTCTGCTTCAAAGCCCTCCGAGCCGTTGGAGTTTGTGTGCCCTTTGGGGGCTTGTCAAACAAAAAGCTATCATGAACTGTACTGTCATCCGCGTAACAATGAATCGGTGCACATGTCAAAAGGTCATTGATGTGCAACAAAAACAAAGTCGGAGACAGAACCGATCCCTGTGGGACGCCAGCATTTATGGAGTGCGAGGAAGAGGTGAAACCGTCAGCAACCGCCTGAATCGACCTATCCCTTAAAAAGTCAGCAATCCACGTACACAGGGATGCGAGAAGTCCGTAAGAATGCAATTTGTTGACAAGTCCTCGGTGCCAGACCCGGTCAAAGGCCTTGGATATGTCTAGTGCGACCGTTTGGGTCTCACCGTGACGTTCCAGGCACCGCCCCCAAACATGCGTCACATACGCGAGAAGATCACCGCACGAGCGGTTCCGCCGGAATCCGTATTGACGGTCGTTGATAATTTTGTTCTTCTCGAGGTATGTGAGCAGTTTGTCGTTGATCACACGTTCCATCACTTTGGACAGAACTGATGTGATCGCTATGGGGCGGTAGTTGGCCGGGTTGGAGCGGTCACCTTTCTTGGGAATAGGGTGAATTACCGCTTTTTTCCAACCAGAGGGCACAGTGCCACACTTCAGGGACATTTTGAAGAGCTTTGTCAAAACTGGAACTATTTCCGCAGCACACCTCTGCAATACCAGGGCAGGTATTCCATCAGGTCCACTAGCTTTGTTAACATCGAGCCCCCGTATGACGTGGAGTACATCCCGATGCCGGATCCTCAGCTTTTTCATATAGAAGCCGCAGTGAGGAACCGACGGCGGAACAGCACCCCCGTCGTCGAGGGTCGAGTTTTCCGCAAACATTTTCCCTAAAAGGTTTGCCTTTTCGGTGGCGGTGTTTGCTAGTGAGCCGTCAGGTCTGGTAAGAGGTGGCAAACTGGGTTTGCAAAAATTTCGACCTATTGAGCCCGCAAGCGACCAGAATGCTCTGCTGCCATGCGGGCAGGCAGCCAGCTTTTTGCTGATCTGCAGGTCGTGTTCGAATTTTGACCTATTGATGATTCTCTTGCATTCCTTTGCCGATTTGTTGTATGCTGATCTGCTTTCGGGCGTTCGAGATGTGTTGTAGGCTCGGTAAGCCGCGTTTTTTCGTCGAACTGCTTCGGAGCATTGTCGACTGAACCACGGCTTTGAACCCACACCAGTTTCTTTAGTAGTCGATTGTATGAAGCCATCCATCGCCGAATTGATGACTTCACCAATCTCCTGGGCACATCTTGAAGGGTCCGAAGTCCGAAAACAAACAGCTGACGTATGAAATAATGTATGTTTATAATTAAGCACCTCTGTAATTATTAAAGTTCCTACTTACTAATTTTAATTTTGTTTTGATTAGCCAAATTAGCGGAAATAAAAAAAAAACCTGCGTTTTTATATACTCGGCTCTATTATGGCTCGTATTAAGTCTACCGCTGAGAATATTCTTGCTTTTGTCAATTTGTGCGAAAAATCTTGGAGCTGTCCAAAAGGGTATTTGTCTGGGATCGTAGTCGCGTTCCAACGCCTGTAATCCCCAAAAGGGCGCCATTCCTCGTTGTGTTTCTTAACCACGTGCAATGGGCTCGCCCAACTACTCTTTGACGGCCGACACATTCCATGCTCCATAAGGTATTTAAATTATTTCTTCGCCGCTTCCAAAAGATCCGGTGCCAGCTTGCGGGCTCGATCTGTTACAGGCGGTCCCCTTGTTTCAATCACATGTGTAACATTATGTTTACGAACATCTGGAGTCTTCATGTTGGGTCGTGTCAATGCAGGGTATTTATTTTAAGATGTCTCGGTATTTCTGATTAGCAGATAACGTCGAGATGCCGGATGAGGGTCCTTGAGAAATCATTCCTCCAATCTGTAGTGGAATGGTCCGTTATTGTTGCGTTCTTCAGGTTGACGCTTAGGTTAAAGTGATGTAGAAAGTCTGCTCCTAAGATTGGTCTTGATGCGTCGGCGACGGTAAATTTCCACTTCATTTCACGCTGAAGTACAAATTGAAGTTCGATAGTTCTTGTACCGTATGTTTTTATGGTATTACCATTAACACTGTATAGCGTGGTGGGGCATGTTTCCGTGGTGACTGTATTTTTCGTGATCCTGCTTGACCTTGGGAGTACGGATACGTCACCACCGGTGTCGATCAAAAATTTTTGTTGCCTTAGGAGTTCATGGATGAAGAGAGAACATGTATGTTGAGGACAATCGTACGTCCCTACTGCGGTTTTCCGTTGTCATTTCCCGATTTGTTGCTATTAAAAGTACATGGTTTAATGCAATTGTACGATTTGTCATCGAATTTTACATGATATTTGCAGTAGCCATTTGAGGTATTTATATTTATACCTACCGCGTGACCTGGAACGAGGTCGTCGCGCGGAATTCCGGTCCGATGTCGATGGATGACGCCATTCTCTTCGAGTTGTTTTGATTTGATTGACTTCGAGAGTGAGTGATGCAATTTGCTCTTGCAAACTCTGGAGTCCCAGCACATACGTTTAAATCTACGTTCGGAATATTTTCATTACGCTGTTTCTCGTCTACTGCTCCACATTGTGTTTTTGGTATCCTTCCAAAATTTTATTTATTTATTTATTTATTTATTGTTTATTTGCAAAAAAAGTATGAACCAGAACATTGCAATATCGATAATTAACATTTACAAAAAAGTGAATAACAAATAGGTACATTTACAAGTGGGACAAAGAAAAAAGTTTCAAATTTAGATTTACAATTTTAAGTATTGAATAATAATATTTCACGTTTAAATACGTTGTAGGACATGTGGAAAATATCCACATTTCCTGCGAGGCAGTTAATTAACCTAGTGATTCTTCCCAAGGGCATCACCATTGGTAAGTTAGTTCTGCACCTAGGAAGAATCAAAAGCCTGTGTTGGCGGCCTCGCGCAAAATTATCCGGGACATAAAATCCTATTTTAGCCAGAATGTCTGGTATTGATACTAAACCGTTTAGTAGCTTATACGCCATCAGGAGTAATGCAACATCCCTTCTGGAACTAAGGCTGCATACACCCAGCATTCCCAAGATAAATGCTGTTGGAAACAGCCATGGGTAATAACCAAATTCTCTCATGTAGAGGTATCGTAAAAACTTTTTTTGTATCTTCTCGACCATTAGTACATAGACAGTGTCCTCTGGCCCCCATACCTGAGATCCATTCTCGAGAATGCTACGCACTAAGCTAAAGTAAAGCAGCCTTATTACTGCAAGGTTGGTCAAGTCTTTCGAATTGTGTATGACAAAACCCAACATCTTAGTGGCTGATTTACAGATCTTTTCAATATGAGCCTGAAATGTTAAGCGAATGTCGTACACAATTCCTAAGTCCTTGCAAGTCACCATGTGCTTCAGTGACGTATCTTTCATTTTGTAATTAAAATATATGGTCTTGTGTGCCCTTTTGAAAAGTAGAAAACGGACGAATTTAATCTTTCCCTGAATATTGTTTATAAAAATTAAAAACAATAGGGGTCCTAAATTGGATCCCTGCGGCACACCAGAATTTGTAGGATATGCATTAGAGTTGAACTCACCATAGGACACGAATTGTTCTCTTTCACTCAAATAGTTACAAAAGAGTTTCAATAAGTTTTCCGAAAAACCAATTTCTTCGAGCCTATTTAGAAGCACTAAGTGATCAACTCTATCGAAAGCCTTTGCAAAGTCATGGTAAGATGCGTCAACTTGCTCGTTGTTATCGAGTGCTCTCGACAAGTAATCTGTAAATACCATTAAATTTGTAGTGGTTGATCGGCCATGTCTAAATCCATGTTGTTGTTCGATCAAGAATGGTTCAACTTTGGTATAAACATATTTATGGATAATTATTTCCAATAGTTTAGCAGGTGCGGAGAGAATCACTATAGGACGGTAGTTAGTTGTTTGATACTTGTCGCCATCTTTGTGTAAAGGGGTGACTTTCGACAGCTTCCATAATTTAGGAAAAATTCCGTTTTTAACCGTAAGATTAAATATATATAGAAGTGGCTTACATAATGGTTCAGAACATCCCTTAATAACAAAGGGTGGAATGAAATCAGGACCATACGATGTTTTTGGTTTCAATTTCTTTACTGCTAAAACGAAATCTACAATATCAACGCTATGAATAGATATATTTTGAGCATTTGTTGATTCAGTCTGTCTTGGAACATAAGATTCAAAATCAACTTTTTTTGAATTATATACGGATTGAAAATACTTTGCGAAGGCTTCCGGTATGTCGGATCCTTTGTGTGTGCTATCATTTAGATTAACATGACTTAAGAAACCTCTGTCACGTTTCTTGTCAGAAATATATTTCCAGAATGATTTCGGATCGTTTTTCACGTTATTCTCTACCTCCGAAATATAATTTTTGTGTGCTATTGAAATATTGTGTTTAATTCTAGTACGATAAGTTTTAAATAACTCGTGTTCACTTTCCAAACCTGATTGTCTCCACCGCCGGTGATGTATGCGCTTCATCTTTATGTCCCCAATAATTTCGCGCGAAAACCATTTAGGATAGTTTTCTTTTCGATGCCCTTTTTTTCTTGGGAAGCATTCATCTAAATACGCGAATAGGATATCGTAAAAACATTTAACTGCCTCGTCAACATCGGAAATCTCCAAGATAGCCTGCCAATTGTGGTCACGCAGTTGGCTGTACAGCTTCTCAAAGTCTCCCTTGTAGAAATTCCAACCACGGAAGTTATTTTCTGATAGTATATGATGATTTTTTAACGGTTTATCATGTTTAAGGTTAATTTCTGACAAAAGTGTGGGATGATGGTTGTCTTCTGGAACAAGACAGAAATCAGATTTTTCTATGACCATATTAAAATTACCTAGCACTAGATCCAAAGTACGACCACTTGAGTTCAGAACTATATTAAATTGTTTCAGCTGAAATAGTTCCATAACATACGAGAGTTCGGTTTTCACAGCACGTGGATTTTGTGAAGAATTGATATTAAAATCACCAATCACTAAAATTTTCTTGCGAACAAGGTAGTTTAAATTACTAATTAGCATTTCGAAAAAAGTCGTGTAAACACTTGTTTTGGAACTGGGTGGTATATAAACCGCACAAATAAACAAACAAACGTCGTGAATAGTGACCTTGACCCATAAATTATTTATATAATTCAAATACATATTTAGGATAGGTGACATACTGATTATAATGGATATAGCAACGGAGATTTAGCAACTGATTCTAATTTTGTGTTCATAACATTGTTGGAGTTTACTTTTTTAGTTAGGCGGGTTATATCTAATGACTCTAGCCTATCTAATTTATGACCTTTGTCGCAGGTATGTAAAAATTTTACGTCTCTATCCGTCAAACGAGTGTCTATTCTCAAGTAAGTGTGCCGCAACATTCGAAATTTCGCCTTTGTCATTAACCCAGCTTGAAAAATGTTCTTTTATGCGGGTTTTGAATGATCTACCTGTTTGGCCTATATAGTAAGACGGGCAATTGGCACAGTTGATTTGGTAAACTCCTGAGTTTTCCATTTTATCCCTTTTATCTTTATTATTTATTAGGATTTTACCTAATAACTAATAAAGAGACCGGTCACGGTCAAATAAAAACAACTGGAAAATAGTTTAAAATTGTGTTCTTTATATATATATTTATAATGGAATTCCACCACGAAATAACAGTTTCAAATATTAAAATAGTAAATCAATCCACTCCAAAAATTCTCTACTCAAAAAAGCGAAACGGAGTTCTGTTTTATGTCGACCGTTGAGCATTTATGTACGTCTGTAAATTTGTTTGTATTTTCCGTTTCCAGTTCAAGATGGTGTCCATTATAGATTCTGTCAATTGGAATAATCAATACTATGGTACCTACCTACCTGAAGAAAACTTAAAATAATGGTTTATATTACGTACCTACTTGCATTATTATTACTGTTTTGATTTATTGAATGAGAGAATTTATTGTTATTTTTGTATTAATGGACCTATCTATCATCTTTAAATCTGTTTTTATAAAGAAGAGAGTCTGATTTTGATATCTACTGTTTTATTCCGAGATTGATGTTCCGTCATTTTGCACACTTGAACTTCTAAACAAGATGAAGGCGACTATCTACAAGAGATTTTGAAAATCTATCCCTATCACCTTTTCTCACCCCTGTAGAATTTTGACACTTATTGAAGAAATTTTGCACACTCGATGTCCAATGTAAGATTTGTTTGACCATAACATTCTGTTTTGTTTTACCATGACAATTTCTGTTTCCGTTATGTTTTATTATTGTTATTCTTACATAAATCATATACCATTACCATATTACGGGCATGAGCCTATTATGGTAGTTGAAAATTTATAAAATACAAAAAAGATAAAAATTAGCGTTCAAAATCCAGAAAAAACTTGAACTTGAACGTGAAGCCCGGCCGACGCTGGTTAATTCAGCTAGTATAATGAAAATTACTCAATTCTGTTGTGTTTCTCTTAACCTCTGGTTCAATGAACTCTTGAATTCATGCTTTGAATTTAAGTGTCGTTTTCAAAAGAGTTTGTTTTAATCATTCAAACAAATGGTAATGAACCTACTTATATAATTAAAATAAATTAACAGAAGTTATTTTATTCTCCAAATCTGAATCATAATGTTCCATGTTTTTCACTGTATTTCACGTCTAAGCTAGTTTAATGTACCGTTTACATTAGACATAGATTAATTAACATTTCAAAAACTTACTATCGTATCCATATTTCAGATGTAAATCGACATAATAAACCAATCCGATTATTATTTTTTATGTGATGGGAATTCGAATTAGCTTAGCTACTGCAAAGTCGGCAAGTATATTATCAGTAGGATCTTGATTGAACTATATAAAACAATCTAACAATAAATACAAATAACCATGCACATAGCTCTCATGATATATATTAACATTTTGTTGTTGTTCTGTTTAAGGTAGCATTAATGTGGAGACTGTACCCATTAAGGAAAACCCAGGACCCCGAGAAGAAGATGGAGGAAGAATCCCTTATACGGAAATATATATATACCTGCCAGATGTGAAAAAAGAATGCTTGGAACATTCTGAAAATATTACCAAGACTGCAGGTAAAATGCATTTTTTCGGTCTGAATCAGTTTTGATAATCTTATCGTTTCACTATAAATAAACGACTTATCGAGTTTTATCTGCCATCTTCTCCAAATAAAATAATGATCCTGAAGACACATACAGAAAAACCTCTTTTATGTCTCCATTGTAACTCCTGCTCAAACACAAATCAAATTAAACAATGCACTTACGCACCCATACTGGCGAAAAACCTTATTCATGTCTCCATTGTTACTACTCCTGCTCATAAAAATTAATTTTAAAAAGGTACTTACTCATTGTGGAAAAAAACCTTTTTTATGTTCCCATTGTAACTTTTCGTGCTCATACAAATCATTTAAAAAAGGTTCTTACACACCCATACAGGGGAAAAACCTTATTTATGTTCCTACTGCAAAATTTCATTTTTTAAAAGGGGTATTAAAATTTTCACATTCTTACCCATACTTGAGAAATACTTTATACATGATTCCATTGTGTCTTCTCCTGCTTACGTAAATCATCTTTGACAGTACACTTACGCACCCATACTGGAGAAAAACCTTATTCATTTTCCCAATGTAACCACTCGTGCTCAAGCGAGGCATATTTTAAGGTACACTTACGCACCCATATTGGCGAAAAACCTCCATTATACCTCCATTGTAACTACTTCTGCTCACACAAATCACCTTTAAAAATGGATTTACTCACTCATACTGAAGAAAAACCTTTTTTGTTATTTGTTTTTCGGGTGTAATGCCGTGTTGCGCTAACTCCTTCTTTAGCCAACGTTGTCGGAAAAGTTGGCTAAAGAAAGAGTAAGCGCAAAACGGCACAACACCCCAAAAACAAATAACAAAAATACTTTTGACTGCGTAAATCTTAAAACCTTTTTCATGTTTTTATTAAATTTTTTATAAATTTTATATAAATAAAAAATTAAATAAATAAATTGTAATTACTCCTGATCACGCAAGTAAAATTTAACGGTACACTTACGCACCCATACTGGAAAAAAAACTTATTCATGTTCCAATCG
Organism: Hesperophylax consimilis; assembly: GCF_061612785.1. NCBI lineage: Eukaryota > Metazoa > Arthropoda > Insecta > Trichoptera > Limnephilidae > Hesperophylax > Hesperophylax consimilis. The sequence goes on along the minus strand of NC_142854.1, from coordinate 21,496,529 downwards.
TAACCACTAATGCTCATACAAGTCAGATTTAACGATACACTTACCACACCCGTACTGGACTAATTTTTTTATTTTTTATTTTTTATATTTACTCCACACAGGAGGCCCTGAAGAAAATAATTTCCCTCAGGGCCTATGTCATCTTTGAACATGGGTCTTGAAGAGTCCCATGTTGTAGGAGGGAGGAAACACAGAGGCCGGCAGTTCGTTCCACAGCCGAGCTGTTGAACTTGAACATGTCGTAGAAGCGACCCGTTCTCATGTGACAAATGTCAACCGCGTACAAATGTTGGGCGCGCGTTTGGCGTGTATTCCGACTACGCACCGGTGCCGAAGGGATCAATGACGCTAGTTCATCAGAGCATCTTCCATTGTAATACCGATAGAACAAGGACAGCATACCTACCTGACGCCTGTGCTCTAAAGATTGCAGTCCGTTTGTTAAGATTGGGAAATCTATCAAACGGACCGCCCGTTTTTGCACAGAGTCAAGGGTTTTTTTCCAGTACTTAAGGGCTCCGGACCAGAGATGGCTACCAAATTCGACAGTAGGGCGCACTTGCGATTTGTACAGGGTCAGCAGTTGCGTACTATTAAAGTTTTTGCGGCCCCTGTACAGTACGCCCAGCTTCTGAGAGGCCAACTTTACCCTGGCTTCGATGGAGCCCCCGTACCTGAGCTGGTCACTTATAGTTACACCAAGCATATCAATGGAAGGCCTGTTCGGAAGATTGCTTCCGTTGAAGGAGACTAGATTATCATTTGGATCCCTTTTAGACGTAATCAGACAGGATTGGGTCTTTGAAACATTAAATTCGACGAGATTATTTTTACCCCAGGAGGAAATACTCTCGAGATAACCGTCCATTCTCTGCTTCAAAGCCCTCCGAGCCGTTGGAGTTTGTGTGCCCTTTGGGGGCTTGTCAAACAAAAAGCTATCATGAACTGTACTGTCATCCGCGTAACAATGAATCGGTGCACATGTCAAAAGGTCATTGATGTGCAACAAAAACAAAGTCGGAGACAGAACCGATCCCTGTGGGACTCCAGCATTTATGGAGTGTGAGGAAGAGGTGAAACCGTCAGCAACCGCCTGAATCGACCTATCCCTTAAAAAGTCAGCAATTCACGTACACAGGGATGCGGGAAGTCCGTAAGAAGGCAATTTGTTGACAAGTCCTCGGTGCCAGACCCGGTCAAAGGCCTTGGATATGTCTAGTGCGACCGTTTGGGTCTCACCGTGACGTTCCAGGCACCGCCCCCAAACATGCGTCACATACGCGAGAAGATCACCGCACGAGCGGTTCCGCCGGAATCCGAATTGACGGTCGTTGATAATTTTGTTCTTCTCGAGGTATGTGAGCAGTTTGTCGTTGATCACACGTTCCATCACTTTGGACAGAACTGATGTGATCGCTATGGGGCGATAGTTGGCCGGGTTGGAGCGGTCACCTTTCTTGGGAATAGGGTGAATGACCGCTTTTTTCCAACCAGAGGGCACAGTGCCACACTTCAGGGACATTTTGAAGAGCTTTGTCAAAACTGGAACTATTTCCGCAGCACACCTCTGCAATACCAGGGCAGGTATTCCATCAGGTCCACTAGCTTTGTTAACATCGAGCCCCCGTATAACGTGGAGTACATCCCGATGCCGGATCTAATATTATAATATTATATACCGGATGCCGGTATATAATACTCACGCAACTAATATATCGCAGAAATGAATATTAATGCTTCGATTTATCTATTATCGTTCTATTTGGTTCTTCAAGACACAATGACATTGAAATACAAATATATTTGGTTTGAAAATGGATCAATTCTAATGAAAGAAGATGAAGGAAAAAAAATTAAAGAAATAAAACACGAAGATGACCTCAATAGAATTTAGAAGTTGTATGGTAAAAGGCACCGACAATATTTAATATATTAAAAATGGACATCGATTTAGGAAAAAACATTGATTTGGATGACAATACAGAACCTAATTTAACTATTAAAGATTCATTTACTTGCAAAAATTTTTTGAAACATTCAAACTTTTCTTTAGTTTGTTTAAACATTAGAAGTTTAAGTAAAAACTTTGATGAAACCTTAACTATGCTTGATGGCATAGAACATCGTCCTGAGGTATTAGTTTTTACAGAAGCTTGGCTAAAAAATTTGATCAATATACCTAGCATCCCAGGATACAAGTTTACAATACAAATAATAACTATTTGCAAAACGATGGTGTAGTTGCCTACGTGAAACAAAATGTTCAGGCGACTGTTGAGGAAATTGTTTTCCCTGGAGCAAACTGCTTAAGAATGCAGATATCGAATAATATATGTTTAATAGCCATTTACAGATCTCCGTCCCAGACTCATATAGATAGTTTCCTTGAATCACTGAGTGTCCTACTTGATTCTACATCTATACAAAATAAGGAAATCATTTTATGTGGTGATATAAATATTAATACATTAGATTTGAACAGTATAAAAACTCAAAAATACCTCTCACTTTTGGCTTTTCACGGCTTAAAGCCTATTATAATTTCACCTACAAGAGTTTCGTCTACTGCTTCAAGTTGCATCGATCACATTATGGTAAAATCTAAATTTGAACCACAGGGAGCTGTCTTCACTACTGACATAACAGATCATGATGCGGTATTGCTGAGATTTATGAGCTTTAGACAAAAGAAAATAGCAAAGGAAAATGAAAAAATCAAAACCGTCATAAATAACATTCTTTTGAAGGCTAAATTAAAAGAAGAATCATGGCAGTCAGTCCTGTCATCGCAAGATGTTAATTCAGCTACTGAAAACTTCGTAAAATGTTTAAAAATGCACGTGGAAAGTTGCTCGTCGGTACAAAGTGCAAAACATAACATCAAATACTTAAAACCTTGGATAAATGATGGAATTATCAAATGCCTTAGAACCCGCGACAAACTGCACAACAAATGTCGAGGAGAGGTTAATAATATTCAACTGCTGGCTTATTATAAGAGATACAGAAACTGGTGTACAAAAATTATAAAATATACAAAGCAAACGTATTACAGAAGGAAACTGGATAAAGTCAACGGTAATAACAAGCAACAGTGGAAGATTATAAAGGAAGCCATAAATATTCAAAAGGAGCAAGTGTCCATAAAAAAATTAGTAATCAATAACAAAACTATCTCATTGGAGGAGGATCCACATATAATTACCAACCATGTTAATAACTTCTTCAGTGATATTGGTCCTACATACGCAAAAAACTTGTGCAGTGCTAATAAAACCAACGAAATGTATCTTGTTAACAATTTTAAACCTGGTACTCAAGTTACAGGAGATAGTTTTGAATTTAAAACTACTAACATTTTTGAAGTTACTAAAGTTATAAATGAATTAAAAATGTCTTTTTCCTGTGGTATCGATGGCTTAAGTATAATGGTGAATAAACAGCATGTTTATGAGTTAGCTGGTCCTATAACTCATATTGTTAATCTTAGTTTTAAGAATGGCATATTTCCTTCCCATTGTAAAAATGCCAAGATTATACCTCTTTTCAAAGGTGGAGATCACGAAAATGTTAATAATTACAGACCAATATCTTTGCTCAATACTCTCTCAAAAATAATGGAAAGACTGGCTAAGTCAAGATTAGTATCATTTTTAGAAAAATACAAAATACTCTCCGACAGCCAATTTGGTTTCAGAGAGAACAGAAGTACGAGTGATGCTATATTAAAGGTATTGACCAAAGTTATAAACGCACTGGACTATGGCAACAAAGCTATAGCGGTATTTTTAGACTTATCAAAGGCCTTCGATACGGTTTCCCACGAGTTGCTTCTTAAGAAATTATTATCTTTAGGCATTGATAATACAGCTATGGGTTGGTTCAGATCTTACCTTAGTGATAGAACACAGCAAGTAGAAATAAATAAAATGTTAAGCGATAGTAAATCTATCTCATTTGGAGTACCACAAGGTAGTGTACTCGGGCCAATATTATTTCTTATTTATATAAACGATTTATGCAGTCTAAAAATTCCAGGTAACATTGTTAGTTTTGCAGATGACACTGCCTTAATATTTGAGGGTAAAAATTGGAGTGAAACTTTTGAAAAATGTGATACAGGTTTAGGAATAGTTAATAATTATCTGAGTAATAATATTTTAACTTTAAATACACAAAAAACCAAATACATCACTTTTAGCATTTCTTATAAAAGTCAGCCATCTACCTCTCATAATTTGATTATTCACAATTGTGTGCAAACGTGTAACTGCAACCCCTTGGAAAGTGTAGACAGCCTCAAATACCTGGGGGTAAAAATTGATAAATTTTTGAGGTGGAATGATCATGTCGAAATGTTAGTAAATAAAGTTAGGAGACTTATCTATATTTTTAAAGATCTCAGACATGTACTAGACAAGGAAAAATTAAAAACAGTGTATTTTGCTATAATTCAGTGCCTACTTTCATATAATATAGTGTGCTGGGGTTCCTGCCTGAAGACTGTAATAGAACCACTTAATATTGCCCAAAAACTGATTCTCAAAGTTATGTATAAGAAAAAATTTACATATCCTACACAGTTACTTTATAAGGAATGTAATATCATGAATTTAAAACAACTATTTATCCTACAAACGTTATGCAGATTTTTTAACAATATTAGTTCTGCTAAAAGAACGCAACAAATTCGTACTACAAGAATTGGCTCTGGTCTGAACTTTATGGCAATTCACCCTAAATCCTCATTTGGGCAGAGACATTATTTGTACCAGGCTCCACTTTTATTTAATAGCCTTCCAGATCACATTAAATCGTCAAATTCCTTGTGTACATTTAAAAAGAATGTTAAATTATTTCTGCCATCCGAGGATTTCCAACATATTCTTTCATCTTTGTCCTTTTAAATTGTGGCATAATATTTTGAATAAGTTAATTTTTTCATCCTTTTCTTTTTTTAATGTAAATGTTTTTTTTCTCTCTTTCTTTCTTCTCTGTTTTAAAAAAAAAAAATAATAGTTTGTTACATTTTTATTGCAATTAAATATCATGGTCACCCTACATGTTTACAGCATTATATTGTAATTAATAGGCTGATAGGTACCATGTAGGTATCCAATTCGCAGAAACGTCAATGTAACAATATTGTTATCTTAATATTTGAATTATTTTTTTTTAATATTTGTACTATTTTAAATCTCTTATAATCTTTGTACTATTTTTTTAATATTTTGTAAAATTATTAACCTCAACACAGGCTTGTCCTAGTGAGGTTAAAAATTATAACTTAAAAAAAAAGATACAATGTAAAGAAACGATAAATAAATAAATAAATAAATAAATGAAATACTCATTATAATAATATAATTAATTGTGGAAGTAGTTATAGGTACTACATAACTGATTATCAACTGACATAATTTTGTAAAAAAACTGGAAAAGGGGAGATAAATGTCTGGTTCATAAGCAGTCATTGTATCTCTTATGTCTAGCAGAGGCTAGACATATTCTCCATCACTGTACAAGCAAAATTTTCCCACTACAATGAGCGGTTCAAATTTAATCTTATTTTTATTATAACTTTTTTCGACATTTCTTTTTATGTATTACAGCAAACATATGTGTATACACTTAATTTATCATAAATATGGGTTACATGTGAATTCAAGTTGTCATTATACTTGCCTGGTCGCTATTAATTCCTAACTAGACATAATTCCTATTATAAACAATCAAAATATTGAGTTAAATGGAAACATGTGTAATTTTTGTAGTTATTATTTATTTAATTCATTGTCAATTTGTTTCCGAAATTGTGCTTAGTGTATGCTTAGAAAAAAGAGAAAAATTAAAGTAAGAAAAAATAGAAAATTGTCATATAGTTATGTATTTTAGTGTTCCATGTTAACACAACATAATTAAAATGCAACACACTTTTAAATAGTGATTGAAAGTCATGTGACTCTTGAAGCTGGTAAAACATCAACATTACAATTACATCAATTCTTGTGTGTTTTGTGTTTGTTTTGGCTTTTTCAACAAATGTAATTCTCACACTAAACCTTGTTATTTTGTCCAGTAGTTAGTAAATTAAGACTGTTTATGACACTTTACGAATAAAACTCAGAACATATGATAAATGGGCATTTACATAAGCCTTATTTTAATGTTTTTCTTATTTTAAACACTTATTGTAATGTTCTACAGCATGGCAAATGTTAATTAATACTTCCCAATACAAAGTCGCAAAACCAAAAATTCACAACTACGGTCAACAAAACATATTTAAAAAAAAATGCGAAAAAATATATATGCAGTACCAAAGTATCACACCATTAACTAAATTCTGTTTTCAAAGGAAATTTTGGTTTTGATTTATTGAATAATGAAATTTTAAATTTTTAACCTATCCATCATATTTACATCGTTTGTATAAAGAAGATAGTCTGATGAAAAAAAGAAAAAAAGATAGATCTACTGTTTTATTCCGAGATTGAGGACATTTTGCACACTTGACCTTTTGAACAATATGAAGGCGACTATCTACAAGAGATTTCGTAAATTTATCCCTTTCCCCTTTTCTCACCTCTGTAGAATTTTGACAGACCGAACGATTAGTCATAACAGACCGGATATAGTTTTACATGACAAAATTAAACTATAAAAACAACCTATATCATTGATGTAGCTAATCCAGATTCCTGTAATATTAAAAAAAATCATTTTCTGAAAAAAATAAGAAAATACACAGATTTGAAAAATGACATTAAAATAATTTGTCATTCTCAGACTATAAAAATATAACCATTTGGTTTTTCGGCTACTGGTATTATACCTAGCTCTCTGATTCAAAATTTAGGCGTATAAGATCTGTCAAAGAATTTATATCTACAAATGGAAAAATCAGTCATTTTAAATACATGTAGGATAACGAAAATTTTTTAAATATATATGTTGAGGGATCAGTAGGATTTATAGGCCCTGTTAGGAGTTCTACTGAGCCGAACCGTCTGATATGAAAATATCTGGAGTCGATGAATTATTTCCCCATTTGATCTCTGGTGAGTTGACGTTTTGTTCTTGTATTGTTTTGTATTTAGTATCCTTATATAATGCACTTGCATAATTTGGATTGATAATCATTTGTGGAAAAGTGTGTGGAACGGTTTAGTTTTTTTCGGTGGGGAAGATTTAACCCGGATATAAAGTCGGAAACAAATAATCATACACAAAGCTCTCATGTCTTTATATATATATATATATATATATATGTTGACATTTTGTTCTTGTTTTGTTTTAGGTAGCATTAATGTGGAGACTGTACACATTAAGGAAAAACAAGGACCCCGTGAAGAAGATCGAGGGGGAATCCCTTATACAAAAGTAGACATAGACCTGCCAGATATTAAAAAGGAATGCTTAGAGCACTCTGGAAGTATTACCGAGACTGCAGGTAAAATTGTTTTTTTTTGGTCTGAATCAGTTTTATTAATCTTATCGTTTCATTATAGATACCTACTTATTGAACTTTATCTGCCATTTTTTCCAGATGTGATAATGGTTCTGAAGACAAATCCCGGAAAAAAACCTCATTCATGTCTCCATTGTAACTACTCCAGCTCAAGCAAATCACATTTAACAATGCATTTACGCACCCATACTGGCGAAAAACCTTATTCATGTGCCCATTGTAACTACTCCTGCTCACGCAAGTCAGATTTAACGCTACACTTAGGTACCCATACTGGCGAAAAACCTTATTCATGTCTCCATTGTAACTACTCCAGCTCATACAAATCATATTTAACTTTGCACTTACGCACCCATACTGGCGAAAAACCTTATTCATGTCCACATTGTAACTACTCCTGCTCACGCAAGTCAGTTTTAACGGTACACTTACGTACCCACACTGGCTAAAAACCTTATTCATGTCTACATTGTAACTACTCCTGCTCACAAAAATCAAGTTTGAAAGTGCACCTATTCACTCATTCTGGAGAAAAACCTTATTCATGTCTACATTGTAACTACTTCTGCTCACGCAAGTCATCTTTAACGGTACACTTACGTACCCATACTGGTGAAAAACCTTTTTCATGATCCCATTGTAACTTTTCCTACTCACTCAATAAAGTTTGAAAATGCACTTACGCACCCATACTGGAGAAAAACCATATTCATGTCTCCATTGTAACTACTCCTGCTCACAAAAACCACCTTTAAAAAGACATTTACGCACCCATACTGTAGAAAAACTTTATTCATGTTTGCATTACAATGCGATAATAATACAACGCATTACAGTGGTTACAAACCACTTCTGCTCACAGAAGTCTGATTTATCGGTTCACTTACGCAATCATGCTGCCAAAAAACCATATTCATGTCTCCATTGTAACTACTCCTGCTCATACAAATCACTTTTAAAAAGGCACTTACTCACCCATACTTCAGAAAAACATCTTTAATGTTCATGTTCCCAAAGGGGATCTTTAAAACATCAGATTCTTACCCATACTTGAGAAAAACCTTATACATTTCCCCATTGTAACCTCTTCTGCTAGCAGAAGTCAAATTTAACGGTACACTTTTTGCACTGGTCTATTTTTTTAATTCCGTATTTGGAATTTAAAAGAAACATCATAAATAATGTTTGTTTTATAATAAAGTACCTATGTAAGTTTTCAAGTTCCTGCTTACAAATCTTAGGGCGGCTTGCACCATAAGTTAAATATGGTTTAAATGTCATTTTAAACACATTATTTGAATGAAGTCAACTTGGCGTCTTGCACCACAAAATTAAAGTCGTTAAATGCGTTTAAAGAACTGTCAGAGTTAAATACCCAAAAGAGGCTGTTTAACCGAGTTAAACGTGTTTAGCCCTACTCATAAAGCAGTAATGTTCATTTTTTTAAGGTTATCCCTTCGATTTCTGATTGTGGTTAAAATCGATCTCGTTTTAATTTGTATTCACAATGATGAAGAAATTATATTATAGAAATTATAAAATTTTAGAAATTATAAATAAATTATATATATACTTGCCATATATTTACTTACCAATATCATAATCGTATTCTATTTTTCTTATAATTAGTGTAACTCGCTCACCAATCACAAGAAAAAGTTTCTTCATTGGTGAGATTGCGAACATAAATATATTTTGTAACCATGTGTCCTTATATAACATCTTGTACCCACTTATATAAATTAAATAAAAAAATATATATCTATTTAGAAGAAAAAAAATCATAAAAACATACAAAATGAAGAGATTTTTGTTTTTAAATAATAATATATAAAGTAATAAAATGAGATGTCATCGTGATTCTAATTAGCTGAATTATTTAATGTAGTAAAGTTTTTATTTATTTTCAAATTTATTATAGTCCGGTTTTAGCCTCATCTCTGTCGTTAGTTGATTAAACCACACCACTTCAGTAATAGGTGTGCATTAATGGAGTGCACAAGCGACCCATTGTATTTTGCCTATTGCTCTCAACACGAACCATGGCATGGTGTGACTTCTTATAGAGATCTTTGTGGATTTGAAGCAGCGTATTTTTTTGTATATTTTTGTTGTGCGACTTGAAAGTCTTGGAGAAGTTGTGAGGTCGGGTAGTTTAATGGTTTTTTATTAAAATTTGTATTTTTAGTCTTTGAGTGATTTCCAGCGATAAAAGAGATGATTTGTAAGCTCCCCCTCATGCAAAAATACCATACTGTACCTATTATTGAATGGGCTATAGCACAGTAAATATTTTTATTTTTAAGTATATTTCTTAGATTAATATAAATGTAAATGAGTTTTCTAAATCTAATGTGAGTTTTCCACTGTCAATTATTAACACCTAAATATTAAATGTCATTTTTATTTGAATAAACAGTAATTATTTTGGAATGCTTATTTTTTTGATGTGCTATTTTGTATGTATTTTAATATTTAATGTAATAACAGGTTAACTTACATTTCTTATAACATGACCCATTAACTGTCTCGTCAAATAACCTCAGTAAAACTACAAGCCCTTATAACAATTTGAATCAAAAAATCAAATATAAAAATAAAATGTATCATTTTACTTTTTTATTCCACTTTGTGTAAAAGACTAAGATATGTTAAGGAACAAGAACGTTCAGCTGTCCAAAATTCGATATAAATATTTTAATATAATGTCATTGTAAAATCATTCAGTTTCTCATGTTTACCTATATGTTTAAATATTGTTGGTAAATATTCTCGTTTTATTTACTTTCTTATTAAAAGGTGGTAGGGTTAGATGAACTGCCAAAGTAAGGAAAGGTGAAGGCTTCTGCAACAGCTGGAGAACCAGACCCCGCGGCTTCACCCTAAAAAGTGGACCGTCCACGACTCGGTTAGGGAGAAAAACAGATATCGCCTGATGCTGAGACAGTATGAAGGTGCTGAGGGAAATGGCTATGACGGCGCAGGTCGGCATAAGGAAGGCCACCTTTACAATGCGCGGACCCAACACCGAGGAGCGGATATATGGTTAAAGTGTAAGGATTAGACCAAAATAGCCTTTATTTAAAGGATTTCAAATTTCAATTCATCTTAGATTATTTTTACGACAGATTGATTGTTTATCTTGGAACGAGATTTCATCTGAAATGCGTTGTCCTAAGAAAATGAGCTGTAAAAAAGGTCACTTTAAGCTCATTTTCGCAGAACAACATTTTGTCATCAACATGATGGATTTTTCTTGTTGTGACGGAATATTTCGACAATTAAACATTTTTATTTTTAAAATAATATTTTAGGCTAACGAATAGGGTAGGTCCCGAATGAGAATTATATTGTTTATGGTCGCGCCTTTTATTGTTTCTTCTATCCTCGTCGATGGTGTGGGACGTACTTTTGTTGCACGCATAAAATTTTTCTTAATATTGACATATCTATGGTTAAATAGAGGACCAATTTGCTATGTACAAAAGGCCGAATATATCGATTAAGTGATGGTTTATTTATGATTGCTTCCCTCTCATCAGTAACAGTCTTTCTAATGTAATACCGTATGAACTACATATCAATTATGTAAAATTTATACCATTTGAGATTATTTCAACAACCAACACATTTTTAAAGCAATGATTTAAAAATTGAAGTGCTTCTAATTCCTTGTGACGTTTCTTTGACGCCTTGAAATTGACGACCGCGTTTTGCCGTGCATATAAGTAGGTTCTAATTATGTCAACAAAGTAACACTTAAACTCGTAAATTGGTGCTTGTTTATTGTAAGAATATATCGCCAAGCACTTGATCGATTAGTTTTGACAGCGTTATAACATACTGAGCTATCCAACACACGTGACAGATGAGATTAAATGGGTTTTTTCATGGTTGATTTACGGCCGCTGTCACAGATTAAAACCAAGCGACTAGTAAGTTCATCTAATTACCCCGAGTGAACATCATTTACATTTTGAAAAACATAAAATTTATTTTGTGTTAGTTTTTAGTAACTCTGAAGAAATGCGAATTGCTTTCGAATCATATTGGTTTTTTCAAAAACGAAAGCCATTAAAACTATGTGATGAATATTTTTTTGTGATATAGATAAGATTTGCTAAAGACCTTACTTATTTTCACATTAGAGCCATGGATCTTCCCATCCCAGATAATTTTACCATCAAGACTGAACCATGGTCGCAGGAAGAAAGCTCAGGTGAAAAACAGGCATTTACGGATATAGAAATCCACCTCCCTTATGTGAAAAAGGAATGTTTGCCGGATGCCGAGAGTGTTCAGCAAACCAGTAAGTGGCATTATCCATTGCAGATCACAGAGGTGTTTCAGTCGGAACTTCTATTTATGTTTTACTCTGACAACAAGCTAATATATTTACTAACAAATTTTCAATCTTTGTGCAACAAACTTCCTCAGCATTATAACATTACTTTACCAAGCTAGTTTAATATAATCAATTATATTTGTAATATTAACTGACGTTGTAAATCAGGGATATTTGATTTTTTTTTGTTTTTATTGGATATTCTTGCGATTCTCCATGCAAATTTTACTAGGATTATTATTTTATTATTTATTATTTGGTACATTATTTTTTTACAATTTATGTTTTCCAGTAAGGTAGGCCTCACTGGGTGGCTTGCCCGTGCTGAGGCCTTCATTTTATAATATGAATTCTAATCTACATATTACATTTAAAGAGAAGATAGTAAATTTGAAAAGAAAATAATAAATTTAAAATTAAAAATAAAAATACATTAAAAATTAAAAAATAATACAATGAAAATAATCTTGTGTGTTTGTGAGTGATGTGTGTTTATGTTGGTTTTGTGTGTTACGTGTAGGTTTTATTTTTATTTTATGCTATGACATTTTGGTAATATTGTCTTTTTTGTTGTTTAATCCATTTTGTAATTTTGTGTGTGAATTTATTTTTATTTTCCTCAATTTTAATTTCAATTTTTAGACTGTTGAAAGAGTTTATAGCATGGTATTGGTAGTGTCTTTGTCCAAAGGTTGAATTTACTGTTGGAGTTTTAATGTTTTCTTTGTACGCTTGTTTTTTTAGTATTACCTTTAAGATCGTTTTCTGTGCGGTTTCTATGTAATTGATAGCCGAGTTTGTTGCTCCTCCCCAAGCAATAATTCCATATTCTATTATTGATTGGCAGAGTGCAAAATATATTGTTTCAATTGTTTTATTTTATATATGTTTCTTATGTTAAGGAAAATGTGTATTGTTTTGTGAAGTTTATTTGTGATTTGTTTGATGTGAGGTATCCATCTAAGGTTATGGTCAATTACGATTCCTAGATACTTTATTTGTTTTGTTTTTTCTAGAGGAGGGCAATCGCAGATGTTGGTGTTTAAACATTCGTGTATTTTTATGGTGTTTGTTTTGTTTTTTGGCTGTCCCGTGCTCATTATATCATTATATGATCTATACAAGTTTTTGTGTTTTGTGTGACTCGTGTTGGAATCTTTATCGTTGGCTCCAGTCCATGCTGTGCTAGTAGTGTTAGGTATTCTATGTTTTGTGGGTGTCCGTTTTGTAAGATGTTTATGTTTAGGTCTCCAATGATGATGATATTTTTATTTTTGTTGATTTCTTTTAAAGTATTGTTAAGTGCAGTTAGGAAATGTGTGATGTCGTTTTTGGATGGAGATCTGTACATCGCAAGAATACACGTTTCTTTATCATATGTGTATGCAGTTGGAGTCTATTATGTGTATTTCTTTGAAGATTGTACCTATTTATTTTATCATTGATGTATATGACTATGCCATCATTTTGATTTTTGTGTTTTTTTGTGTGGTGTGTGTTATAGTTTTCGATTGTTTTTGGTACAAATTTATCGTTCAACCAGCATTCTGTCAGCACAATTATATCAAAATTATTATCAAGCTGTTGTAGGTATATCGTAAATTCATCAAAATTTTTATTAATTGACCTAATGTTTTGGTGTAATATTTTGATTCTATTTTTTTCTTTTGTGATGTTTGTCCATATATTAAAATCGTTTGTACTTACACAGTAGTGTTGGTTGTCCGAGTCTGTATATTCCATGTAATCCGCCATGTTGGTGATTAATTGTGTAAGTATATGATGTGAAGTGTATTTACGTGTGGAGTTGTGTTTATGTTAGTTTGTTAATGTCATCACAATGTTTAATATTGAAAATTTTGCCTTCCGGGGTCTTCCTGGTTAATAGATGGCCTCTTCGAAACCATACAAATTTGTAGTTAATTATTTTTGCATGGTTTTTTAATTTCCGCATTAGTTGCTTGTAATATGGCGTCATTACTTCTCTAATGTAAATGTTTTGTTTTCCGGGCTGGTGTATTGCCTCCGTGGTGAGACCTTTTTTTGATGATAGTTTGGCATCCCTTTTTTGTTATTTAATTTGAAAGTTATTTTCGGTGGGTGGTTTGGTCGGCGATCTTGGATGTGATTTATATTCGAAATTTCTGTGTCTTCAGTTTGAACTCCGCACGCAGCAGTTATTTCCTTTATTATGTTTTTTGTCATTTTAGGATCATTATTTTGGATACCTGATATTTCGAGATACTCTTTCAGTGTCGCCTGTTCCATTTCTGTTGTTTTTACTAAAATACTTTTGAATTCTATGTTTTTTTGTTGTAGTTCATTTTTTATTTCAGATATTTTCTTTTTCTAACTGTGGAATTTTTTCAATAGATTTTATTAATGTATCGTATTGGTCGCTTATAAATTGAAGCGATTTTTTATTGTCCGCAGATTCCGTTTCTATCTTGTTTAAAATCACTGTTTTCATTTCATCGAATTTTTTGTCGATGTAATTTATAATGTAATTCATATTTTCTGGGTTTTCAGTGTATGTTGAGTCGGTAGGCCGAAAGTTCTTACTAGAAGAAGGAGTGTAATTGGATTGTGATTGAGTTTTAGGATCCAATGTTTTACATTCTTTGCATTTCCAGTTGTCTCTGAGTGTTTTTGACATTTTTAAAAATTTGAATTATAACGTCGCGTGATTTTTCACAATATTTCACGTCTAAGCTTGTTTAATGTGACCATTGATATGAGTTTGAGAAATATTAACATTTCAACAACGTTTCGCCATATCCATATTTCAGATGCATATCCATATGTCGATTTCGACATAATAAACCTATCCGATTATTGATTTTCAAATGATTGGAATTTATATTGTATTTGGTAAGGTAAATATCTTTCAGCAGGATCTGATTAAACTATATGAAACAATCTAAGAATAAATACAAATAATCATACACATACCTCTCATATCTTTATATAATATTAACATTAGTTGTTGTTATATTTCAGGTAGCATTAATGTGGAGACTGTACCTATTAAGGAAAAACCAGGATCCCGAGAAGAAGATGGAGGAAGAATCCCTTATACGGAAATAGACATAGACCTCCCTGATGTTAAAAAGGAATGCTTACAGCACTCTAAAAGTATTACCGAGACTGCAGGTAAAATGGATTTTTTTATCTGAATCAGTTTTAATATTCTTATCGTTTCATTATAGATACCTACTTATTGAGCTTTATCTGCCATCTTTTTCAGACATGATAACGGACCTGAAGATGAATCCGGGAGAAAAACCTCATTCATGTTCCTATTGTAACTACTCCTGCTCTCACAAATTAATTTTAACAGTGCACTTACGCACCCATACTGGAGAAAAGCCGTATTCGTGTTCCCATTGTAACTACTCGTGCTCACGCACGTCAGATTTAACGGTACACTTACGCACCCATACTGGCGAAAAACCTTATTCATGTCTCCATTGTAACTACTCCTGCTCACGCAAGTCAAATTTAACAGTGCACTTACGCAACCATACTGGCGAAAAACCTTATTCCTGTCCCTATTGTAACTACTCCTGCTCAAATAGATCAAATTTAACGAAGCACTTACGCACCCATACTGGCGAGACGCCTCATTCATGTCTCCATTGTAACTACTCCAGCTCAAACAAATCAAATTTAAAAGTGCACTTACGCACCCATACTGGAGAAAAACCGTATTCGTGTTCCTATTGTAACTACTCGTGCTCACGCAAGTCACGTTTAACACTGCACTTACGCACCCATACTAGAGAAAAACCGTATTCGTGTTCCCATTGTAACTACTCGTGCTCACGCAAGTCAAGTTTAACACTGCACTTACGCACCCATACTGGAGAAAAACCTTAGTCATGTCCTTATTGTAACTACTCCTGCTTAGAAAAATCGAATTTAACAGTTCACTTACGCACCCATTCTGGAGAAAAACCTTATGCATGTTCCCATTGTAACTACACCTGTTCACACATGACAAGTTTAACGGGACACTTACGCACCCATACTGGAGAAAAACCTTATTCATGTTCCCATTGTAATTTCTCCTGCCTACGCAATGCAGATGTACACTTACGCACACAAACTGGAGAAAAACCTTATTCATGTTTCAATTGTAACTACTCCTGCTCAAAAAAGTCACGATTAACGTTACACTTACGCAACCATACTGGAGAATAACCTTGTTTTTGTTCCCACTTTAATTTGTGATAGATCACATCTTCGGATCTACCAGATCTGCCCTGATGATGGACACTGCAACGCTGTCCGAAACGTCGGCTAAAGAAGGAGTTAGCGCAACACGGCATAACACCCCAAAAACAAACAACAAAAATGCTTTTGGCCGTGAAAATCTAAAAACTTACCATTTTTAAGTTTGCATTACAAATTTTTAGTTTATTTAAAAGTGTTATTACCATGGATAAATGTGACAACATAACTAAGACCGTGATTTTTTTACAACTAGATCATTTTGAACTTATTCACAATAATCCTTTTCATAGGTAAGTGTCAAAAGCTGGTGAAAGAAGCAGTGAAAATTTGTTTTAGTGACTTATTTGAAAATTAACAAAAAAATGATTTTAAGTAACCCACAGGTACCCAAATATTATAGTTTATTAAAGTGAATAAACAGAATAAATTTATTAGGCCACTTGTTTTACCGAGACTGCAGATTAAATGGATTTTTGTTTGTCTGAATCGGTTTTAATAAACTAATCATTTCATTACAGATACCGACTTATTGAGCTTTATTCGCCATTTTTCCAGATGTAATAACTGTGCTGAAGTCACACCCCGGGAAAAAAGCAATTTTAGACAAGTATGGCGAATTTTCAAAAATTATAATCATAGAGTATTTCTTAATTTCTTAATGAATTTTAATTAAAATGTTTTTTTTTAAACCTTAGAGATTATCACAACATTGTAAATGTGCATTTTAGATATTTAAGATTTATTTGTATTACTTTTGTGTTATCTTTATTCTACTTTACTATTTAAAAAATACCCTCTGACGTCCAATGTTAAGCCAAATTAAAAAAAAAAACCGAAGACCAACAAAATTTCAAATAATTTTCTAAGCAATATTTCTAACTATATTTTGAATATGTTAAATCAATAATCCTGGTGTGAAAGGGTTAAGAATGCGTTAGAATTAGTCAATAACTTAAGGAATTTGGAAATCCCTAACCACGCTAAGTTTGTGTCCTAAGATGTAATTAATTTATTTCCTAGTATCCCAATAGAATAAAGTAAATCAATTTCTAATAATTTGTTAATTTCTTCATTTTCGCCGAAAGTGCTGATATCTAATCTGAACTTATTTTTCGATCTAATTTTTAAACAGAACCAAATGCAATTGAGAAAAACTGGAATTTAAATGCATCTTTACCATTTCCACGAAAATAAATAGTCCCTTTTTGAGGAAAATCATGCAGCGGAATTTGACACCTTAATACTCGTCAAAAACTTTATTACTTTATGTATGACGAAAGCTTTCCAGATATTTAAAAAAGCACAGGTCTGATGGAAGCTTTCGAGGTATTTTCAAAAGCCCAAGACTTAATGTCTGATGGAAGCCTGCGAGGTATTTACAAATTCACAAGTTAAACAAACATTAATTTAAAAAACTAATTTCTAAATACCATTTAGATATCTGATACTGGAAGTTTCATTTTTAAGTCTCCACTCTTTATTAATTTTATCAGTTTTTTTTAAATCTAAAACCGCCTAAGAGCCCCAACTGCTGCCAACCGTCTGGAGCCAATGATACTATGGCATCCCACGAGTAAGGTGGATAAGTACCTACCTGACTATTCAGATCCAGTCGCCAAACATGGCCAAAGCAATTTCAAGCAACTTTCAATACTGAATGGTTGTCTTACACCACAGGAAAATCGATCCATATCTAGTGGATATGTCAAAAAATCAATGTCCATGTTCGGTAATACTTTTGTTTTCATTTTAAATATATTTATTAAATAATTAATCAATTTGCAGAGTATAATCAATAATGTTAACAAAAAGATAATTCATACAATTAGTTTTCACTGCTTTTACTGCAATACATATTATGAACTACACAATAACGGTGAATTTTGCTTTACACCAGTGTTTCCCGACATAGCGCCTCAGTGGTGGGGCACCATCCTTCAGATATGAGACACGTAGGCATTCCACACATAAAGGGGAATACTCATCGGTCATACAAAAAAATGCCTGAGATGTACAAAATTGAAATATACGCCAAATTGTACTTCAAATAAAATGAAACCCGTTAAAATTTCAAAATTATCTAAAATCACAGAAACTATGCAGGATGTAGCTGTAGTTGTAGTTGTTGTATTTCTTAGTTATTTTATACCTATATAATGTATAAGTATAGTGAGTAAATCTATAATTGGTTTCTCAGTTAAGTAAATTGCACATGTATAAACCAACCACGTAACTGTTAATTTTCCTAAAACAAAATATATCATTACGATTAGATTTACATGATACATGATTTTTCCAAAGCATGAGTGCGAATTCGAACATTAAGCTGGAAATTAGTGAACACAAATGATCTCAGTAAGAACATGAGAATGGATTTTGCTTAGTATGAGTGCGAATGTGTCTTTTTAAGCTTGACTTTTGTGAACATGAATAGTTACACTAATAAAATGAAAATGGTTTATCCTAAATGTGAGTGATAATGTGGATCATCAAATTTTACTTCCATAAACATGAATAATTACATTAAGAATTGTTTTTTTTAGTATAAGTGCTATTGTTTCTAATTATACGTGACTTCTGTGATCATGAATTATCGCAGTAAGAAAATGAAAACGGTTTATCCTTAGTGTGAATGCGAATGTGAGTCACTAAGTTTGTCTTTTGTGAACATTAATAGTTATAGTAAGAACATGGGAATGGTTTTGTTTTAGTATGAATGCAAATGTTTGCCATTAAGCTTGACTTTTGCGAACATGGATAGTTACAGAAAGAACACGAGAAAAGAGACGGGTTTTCCTTAGTATTAGTGTGAATGTGTCTTATTATGCTTGACCATGAATAATCACAGTAAGAAATTAAGAAAAAAGTTTCCTTTGAATGATTGAGAACGTGTTGCAATAACTGTGACTTCTGTGAAAATGGATAATAACAGAAGAAAATTAGAATACTTTATCCTGAATCCTCGTATGAGTGACCACGTATGCCATTTAATTTGGCTTGCGTGAACATGAAGAATTACAGTAATAACGTGATGACGGTTTTTTGCTTAGTTTGAGTGTGAATGTGAAATTAAGGCTTAGAAGAAACTTACACTAAGAATTTGCAAAGAAACTAACATAAAATATCCTAACTTTACTTTGCATGCGAGAAAATTATTATTAACCTTTCCCTCAACTTATTTGGTGGAATGTGGTTTTAGCGCCATAAGCGATTTACTCATTAAAAAACTAAATCGTAAGTTCGTAGCAAGCGTAACTGAATTTAATTTCAGTTGTAAAAAATGTATTAGAAAAGGTTTTATTCAATTTCTTAAGGGGTTCATGTATTTACAAACTATTAGATTATGATTTTAAAATTTACCTGTTCGCTGTCCTAGTTCTTGTATGTTCAATAGACCTTTTTTTGCAAAACTGAGTTATGAATGCCAATATGTTCATTAGCCTATTTCGCATTAATGAAGCTCAAAAAAACCATATTTTTTGGTTTTTAAGTGACATTTTAAGCATTTTTCGAGTGCCAATATCCATTCACGGAATAATGTTTCAGTTCTTATTTGTTCAATCTCCTGGATATTGAACATTCAAACACTCAAAGTTATGAATATAATATTTTTAAAAAGTTCATAGATATTTGTTCAACATCCCGCTGAACGTTGAGGTCTTGAATGTTCAATCTCCACTGTCAACCAATCAGGAGCCGGCTAGTAAAAATGTGCGGCCATGTTGATTTTTAGTTGTTTTCTAACAATGAAATTGTTCCACTAAAAATACGTTTTATTGCGAATATATACTGTTATTGAACTAAAAAATGACTTCACCGAATCCAGAATCAATTCACCTAAGAACAGTAGCTCAAATAGAAAGGTAAGTCTTAAAATTATGTCATTTATAGGCTTTTTCACCATATTTTACATGTACTTCTTGAATTTGCTAGGCAAATATACAGGATGCTTCATTTATTATTTATTTATTCAATTATTTATTTACAAACTTAGGACTTTCACATAAAATGAGTATTAATAAATTAAATTAGTGCATTAAAACTTATTTTTTATTCAAGAAATACAACAAAAGAGCCAGGACATGGAAATGTGTAAAAAGTCGAATGTCCTCATAGTCTGATTGAAAGACATCTACGACACATATTTTGTCCGTTATCACTGCTGAGATCGCTGATGAAAACGAAGTCCAAATATTTCAATTTTGATTCATTCAATTAAAAGTTTCTGATTTTTTGTTTTTTTTAGTCACTTAACCCTCTTCTTGGCACCGATAGAATTAAGCATCACAAAAAATATTTTTTTACATATTTGAAGTCTGTTAGGTTTCAGATTCACAAAAACAAATGAAAAATATTTTTATTGTTTTTTATATAGTTTATTTGGAGTTGTATCCTATAGGATACATTGCCAGGTTGTTAGAAATCAAAATTTTAAAAAAATTACCATGGATAATGAAAAATTATGTCTTAAAAGCTAATTAAAACTATTATTTTGTGTGATATGATAGGAAGCAATTTCTCTTATCAGTAAAACAAAGCCTTAGGCCACATTTTATGCAAAATACAGACGTTTGTCCAGAATTGCATAGTCGGCATCTTCCTTTTTCTTTATGTTCCGGAAAATGTCCTAAGTTATCAAACCGGACTTCATCATCCGGCCTGGCTTTTACCGGATTCTTTATTTTGTTTGGTGGCGTTGTGATGTTTCCGATAGGACGGCCACGTATTTTGTTTTTGTAAAGCAGACCATTTGCAATTTTTAGACGAAAATCCTTCAAACATATTGTATTTTTGCTTCCTTCTTTTTGTAGGGCCGCTTCACGCCGGTAAAGTAGCCATGCGTTGTTGATAGATATATCGAGTAATTGAGAAAATATCGCCATATACCAACGATGTGTGCGAAAAGTGCATCGGTATAAAGCTATCAGCATATCGGCTAAGTCGACACCACCCATATGGGCATTGTACTGCTTTATTATTTCGGGGCAGGTGACGTCAATTTTTTTTTGTCCTGTTTGCTATATCTTTGTATTGTAGATAATGGGTGTGAGTCTACAAATGAACTTCCAATAATAACAGCACGATTGTCAAACCAAGTGACTGCAGCCAATTTTTTCTTCTCATCCGTCATTTGATGAAAAGCTCCTATTCCAAGTCTCTTGAGTTGTTTATCAGGTTTAAGTTTACATCCTCGTAATCGATTTCGCCGCATGGTGCCCAGACCTAAAATTCCCTACTCATGACGAAGATGATGCAGAAGTTCAAAAGAGGTAAAAAAATTGTCAAAATATATAACAGAGCATGCCGCATTGGGAATAGACTTACTGAGAGTCAGAACGTCTTTTGCCCCCATTCCAAGATTTTCTTCGTAGTTTGAAAATTCACAACCACGAAATGTTGCCTCTCCACCGTATATCAAGAAGTCATATACTATGCCCGAAACCCCCGATCGGACAAACATTTTAAAGCCCCATTTTTTAGGTTTGCTCTTTATATATTGTCGCCGGGAACCTGCTCTTGTTCCTTTGTATGGTATCATCATTTCGTCGACAGAATTTTTTATCTCTTTTTCAATTTTTAAACAATTCTGCTTTAACAGTTCAAAAAGAGGCCTTATTTTAAAATAAACATCCCCATCAACATCCTCATTGTTAACAAAATGAAGATATCTTCTGACGGACTGGTATCTTTTGAGTGGCATGATACTTGCCACTTGCTCAATTCGCATTTTTTCAGACCAATAATCAGTGTATGCTGGTAGTTTTATTAGGCCCATTAAAATTTCAATGGCCAGAAAGTCACATATCTCACTGTAGGAAGTATCAATGCATTTGCTTGATGATTGTGTGGAATACAAATTGGTGTTACAAACTATCATATTGAATGCTTCTTCTGAAAAAAACATTTTGAAGTACTCTAAGGGCGATTTTATCGTCTCTGGAGTTGTAAAATGATTGTCACATATGTCTACTTTTGACATAAAATCTTTCTCTTTCCAATCAAAGTTCATTTTTTTCTTACGATTAACATGTCGACGTGTCCGTATTTCAGCGCTTGAGGTGTTTGCGGAAAGATCAGCAACATGAGCCATTGGTTCATTATCTTCCTCCAATGCATCACGAACAATTCCAAAGTTTGATGAGCGCACTGCAGATGAATCATGTTGTAGTTCATCATCTTCGTCACTTTCAATATCAGAATCTGCTCCCGATATTGGTATTATAGTCAGCATTTCTTCAATTTCGCGAGGCTATGGAAAAATGAAAAAATCATAATATATAGATTTCAAAGGGGTTTACTACATAATACAATAAACAATAAATACTTGACATTGTACATAAGATAATATAAACTCTTAATAACTTGGCATTGTATCTCAGGGGATACACATTCAATCAAATGTAATTCACTGCAGACTTGGCGGTGTATATCATAGGATACACACCATTTTGGAATGCAATATAAACAAGATTTGTCACATATTTTACTCAAAATATATTTTTTATTATTCACTAAACCCTTATAAACACGAATTCATTCCTAAAATAACTAAATATCTAATAATGCAAGTAATAAATAAAGATAACTTACAGACAAATTAGTTATGCGTCTTCTGTTGGCAGCCATCTTGCAGCGGTATGAGTTTGAACTGTCACTGTTCTTCTTAATTAAACAATAGATGGCTCTAGTGGCACTAATTATAAAGTTGAGAACATGTTAAAGCAGATTTCATTAAAATCTGTTTTACCCATGTACCAGTTTAAGTGGGAAAAAATTATGAAAACTATGTATACTATAGGATACATTGCCAAGAAGAGGGTTAAAAAACAATAAACATATTCTTATGTAGGAACTACAATAAAACCAACTAGGCAAATGACTAACAACAATAAATGTAATGTTAAATAGCGCACACCCATAACCTAAATCGCGGGATATTATAATTTTAGGATCTTAATAGCTGAAAGTATTTAAAAAAATAATATTTTACTCATGATAAACAACATAAATAATAAGCTCACGGCAAATAAGACCTTCCGAAAGAAAAAAAAATCTTTCTAAAGTAAGTAAACTTTAAAAATTACATTTATCAAATGTAGGTAACGAAACAATAAAAATAAAAACAAATTTTCAACTGAAAATTGAACTTCAATAATTTTACGCATCACTCGAGATTTTTTTTAATGGAATACCGCACACAGTCTCAACTGCTCCCAACCATCTGGAGCCAGTGAGACTATGGAATCCCGAATTGGGGTATATTAGTATATTGTGAGGCTGAAGGTAGTGTGGAGGGGAAGGAGATGGAGAGGAGAAAGAGAGGAAGGAGGATGAAGGAGAAGAGAGATGGTATGTGAGTATCTATTCTGATCTGATCACCAAACACGGCTAAAGCCATTTAAATTCTTATGGTGGTCTTTACACCATATCTTCCTCTCTGGAACATGCCGCAAATAGACAATATGTTATTTTAAATTAATAATTTGTGAAATAACATAAATGAATCAAATGAAATTTACTTGCGCACGCCGGGATTTGAATCCGCGACCTCCGGATTTCTAGTCAAGAGTACCCCTAGACCACGGAGGCCGTAATACGTACGATGTAAGAATATTTCACATTACGCATGCACCGACAACCGATAGTAGTATATTAGCGGTAGGTACCTTTGTACCTACTTGTGCATTGTTTTCAAACTTCCAAAATATTGGATGATTTATATAGAGCAGTTTTGTGAAAAATCAACTTTGTTTGTATATTTTAAAGTAATACTTTAAGTCAACTAGTAACTAAGATAAAAGTAAAGTATTTGAAATCTACTAGTTATCTTCATATAGTGACACGGAGAGCACACTCAATTTTACGCTTAACACAATTTAATATTTTACAGTATTTTTAAACAGTGAAACTAACAATTTAACGTATCATTGAGAGACTGCAAGTTTAAGGAAGTCGGAGAGCAATCCTGCTGGTTCCTAAATTCATAACTGAGTGAGCATTGTCAATTTAAATAAAAGTCAAAACATTAAGTATTATTGTCACCCAAACTACTACCGCGCGGCTGGGTCCCTAGTATCTACTTCAAATCACTCCACCTTAAATACAGGCTGACCCATCCTCCATTTTTCCTAAAAAAAAAATTAAAAAAATTTTAAGTTAATAAAATGGATTCCCAAGGATTCATCAATCTGGCGAGAAACGCGGTTGAGGCCCTCACTGAATTAATAATTGACCCAACAAGCAAATTAAACAAAGATCAAATTGCAAAAATGGTACCAAAAACAAATGCTATTCTCGGAACCATTGCTCAAATGGCTGCCAAAATGGCAGCACTCGAGGGTGAGCTGTCAGCTTTTAAAGCATTATCCAATAAACCTAACTCAGTAGTATCTATTTGTGAAGCAGCCGACGAACTCGAAGAAAGAAAAAAAAGAGCAAATAATCTAATAATCATAAATATTCCTGAAAGCTCTAAACTCAACCAAATAGAAAAAATACAAGATGACAAAATACAAATTACAAATATCTTGAATAAGATTGATAGTAACATTGAAATTAACTCTATCAACACTTTACGCCTTGGAGCAGTGAGGCCGGATAAACCTAGGCCCGTTAAGGTTATTCTAAAGAACTCCACTGAAGCAATAAACATCCTCAGGAGAAAGAACTTTTATCTGACCAACTCCACTGTTAAAATCTTTTCCGACCAAACACCGAACCAACGAAAATTCTTGTCGGACCTCCGCCAAGAATTGGAAACTCGGATAAAGGGAGGAGAAGTTGGGTTAACAATAAAATATATGAATAACAAGCCCACAATAATAAGGTTAACTTCAAAAAACTCAAACACATCATCGGATACGGCCAAAATATCCGAGGCTGCCGTACTAAACTCATAGAGCTACAAACTACTCTTCCACTACTCCAACACATTGAAGTTTTTCTTCTTACCGAAACTTGGCTTGATCCTGATATTCACACCGAGGAACTTGGATTTTCATCTTACAACACCTACCGCCTTGACAGAAATTCAGCCACTAGTACTAAAACCAGAGGAGGAGGAGTTCTTATATCCGTTACAAAATTACTGCCATCCACTCGATTAATTTGTAAACATCTGGACGTGGAACAGGTATTCGTTTTACTAAAAACTAAATCAGGCAAAATTCTACTGGGATGTGTCTACATTCCTCCTGGATCCAATATCACAGTCTACAGAAACCACATAGATGACCTCGAAACCTTAAAAAATAAATACCCTGATGCCAGAACAATTTTATTTGGTGACTATAATACCCCTTGCATTGATTGGATGAATAAGGACTCTTATAACAACTTAAGCCTACCAGAAAATGCCCGCGAAATAATAGATATGACGAACTTACTCTCTCTACATCAAGTCAATCAAGTCTACAATACCAATAATCGGCTGCTGGATTTAGTATTCTGCAGTGATACCTCAGTCCATATTGCTAAATCAGTTGACGAGCTTCTCCCCCTAGACTGCCACCACCCCGCCCTAAGCATAACCATCACTACTAATAACTCACCAGATGACACAACTGTTCTTCCTAACCTAACTTATAATTTCTCCAAAGCTGACTATTCTAACATGAATCAATATCTTGCAAATGAAGACTGGTCATTTCTTCACCAAAATAATACTATTAATTATAATCTTGAATTATTTTACAAAATTATTAATAAGGCCATTGATAGCTTTGTACCACTTTCACACTTCAAGGAAGCGAAGTTCCCAAAATGGTTCAGTGGCGAGCTAATTAACCTAGTTATCTGTAAAAAAATTGCACACAAAAACTTTAAAGAATCGAACTCTCTTAACGACTACAAGATATTTCACAACTATAGAACTCAATGTAAAAAACTATCAAGAAATTCATATTTCAATTATATAAATGGAATCGAAAACTCTATACCTTCTAATATACAAAACTTTTTCACTCACGTTAACTCTCTTAGAAAAAACAAACAAGGTTTACCCCTTTCAATGCACTTCAAAGAAAAGAGTAGTACTGACATGAATGTAAAAGTTAACTATTTTGCTGATTATTTTAAAAGCGTCTATGACGAAGATATCCCAGACAATTATATACCACCTTCGTCGCTTAACGAGAGCATACATATCCCTCCCATACACATCAACTTAAACGACGTTATAAGTAAAATCAAATCCTTAGACAAAAACAAAAAGGCTGGACCTGATAATGTACATCCCAATATCCTGATAAATTGCATTACTTCACTGGCTGAGCCGATTTTTCTATTGTTTAATCAATCCCTTGACACAGGGTGCTTCCCTGATATTTGGAAACGTTGTTATCTAACTCCTATATTTAAAAAGGGTAATAAAAGTGATGTTACTAACTATAGACCAATATGTAAGCTATCTGTAATTCCTAAACTTTTTGAAAAACTATTACTTGATAAAATTTCACCATGTATTAACCATCTCATTGTTCCGAATCATCACGGATTTTTGTCAGGTAGATCAACTCTGACAAATCTCTCGTTGTATGAAAACTATATATCAAACGCATTAGCTAACAGAACTCAAGTCGATTCCATATATACGGACTTTATCAAGGCCTTTGACAAAGTATGCCATAAAATTCTCCTGATCAAACTACGTAAGCTCGGTATTGACGGAAAACTTTTAGAATGGTTTGCTAGTTATCTAACTAATAGAGTTTTACTTGTAAAAATCAATTTGTTCATTTCCAATCAATTTATAGCTACCAGTGGTGTACCACAGGGGTCTCATTTAGGCCCAATATTATTTTTACTGTTCATAAATGATATTGTAAATATATTTGATGAAGATATTAATACGTTACTTTTCGCAGATGATTTAAAATATTTAAAATAATCAAAAGCGCTGAAGATTGTATCTGTCTACAAAATAATTTGAACAGGTTAATTAATTGGTGTTCTCTTAACAAACTTCATCTGAACATAAATAAGTGTTATTCAATTCAATTTTACAGAATAAATCAACCAATTATTCATTCATATAAACTCAGTAACTCAATCCTTACCTCTGTCGAAGAAATTAATGACCTGGGGATAACTTTCGACTCTAAATTAAACTTTAAATCGCATATAAATAATATTAATAATAAAGGAATGAAAATGCTAGGCTTCATTCTTCGAAATTCCAGAGGTTTCAAGAATATTTCAACATTAAAAATTTTGTATACATCCCTGGTTCGTAGTCAAGTCGAATATAACTCCTCGATCTGGTCCCCCCACTACAAATTACATTCAGATTCAATCGAAAAAATTCAACATAAATTCCTAAGACACATTAATTTTAAACTCGGTATTCCCATTGAAAATATAAATTATAATTACTTGATGAAAAATCTAAATTTATTAAAACTCTCAGATCGAAGAATTATATCCGACTTAATATTTATGTTCAAAATTGTAAATGGTAGTATAGACAGTCCTGATTTAATTAACCTCATTGAATTTCATATACCCACGAGAGCTACTCGTTCTAAAATTTTGTTTAAATGCAACAATATCAGGACTGAGTATTCCAAACACTCGCTTGTACCTAGGTTGCATGAAGTTAGTAATAGATACGCAGATGTGGCAGATCTATTTAACTGCACGCAAGGTAGGTACAAGAGGGCTATGCTATCAAATCTTTTCAATCAATATTAATTTAATCTAATTCTACCTTATTTGCACTATAGAAACTTATGTACTTGTATCTCTTGTTTACTTACTTACTTACTCTCTAATGTCATTTCACAATCAAATGCCACATATATTTGTAATTCTTTTTTAAAAATATTTCTACGATTTTAACTGTGACATGTTATCATTGTTTATGGTATATTTATACCGTTGATATTAAATAAATAAATAAATCTGAAAATCACGCTGTATATACAATTTACCACTAATTGGCTAATTGAACAAAAAATACCTCAAACTTATGGAAGCCGAATTGTTCAATCTCCAGACAATATGTTCAATATCCAAAATAATCATTCATCATTTTCAAGCCATGTTCAACGTCCACCTTTAAAGTCATAATATGGGCTTAATATAGCTTCAATCTTCGAAAAATGATCTTTTATAATTTCCTGTTACACATATGTATTAAACGAAATGACCAAAATCGAGAATTTTTTAGAATTTGTATGTAAAAACAAAAAAAAACGTCTCCTGTAAAATTTGCTAAATGGTCTATTGAACATACAAGAACTAAAGCAGCGACTTATAATTAACCTATTTTGTGTATGTACTTCAAGCCCTATCAACTTAAGTAATTATTTCCAAAAGCAGTTAAGTGGAAATAATTTTGTTTGACTAAAAAAATATTGCTTTTATCAAAACGAAACTTATTGCCGTGTGAAAAAGTTTTGATATTATTTGCATTCTTACATTTTGAGTGCAATAATGTGGTCTACTACCTTTTTTAAATCATAAACATATTGTTTTAACCAATTCAGTACCAGACTTTTTCCAGCCAACGAAAAAAATGTTTGTCTACATTATTGAGTTCTGTGATTTTTTTCAATATTTTTACAAAAAAAAATTATTTTTTTTCCAAACGGTCTTCGAAATATTTCATGTTCCTCAGGAAGAACATTGGGGCTTAGGGGGTGTTAGTCAAAGAACGGGTAGTACAAGGAGCATACATAATTTTAAAGTGTTTTTAATTGTTTAATTAGAAAATAAATACACAGAAATCAATACTATTTAACTATAAAGGCAAGCACATTAAATTGCATTTTAATATTATGCTAAAATAATTTTAGTACAATAGAAAAAATCAAAATATATATTTTTTTTAAAAAACGGACCATTATTTATTATATTTACTGACGTTGTAAATCAGGGATATTTGTTTTTTTGGACATTCTTGCGTTTCTCCATGCAAACTTTACTAGGATTTCCCAGGCATCGTTATTAACTGCTCATGCAGCAACGGCAAATATAGATAATTATCATTCATCTTGAACTGCATGTAGACGTCAAACATTTAGAAAAAAATAACTCCTTTACCATATTTCAGATCTATTTCTATATAATAAACCTATCGGATGACGGATTTTTATACTATGGATTTTGTACCCGCTTAGCAACCGCAAGTAGCTTATCAATTTGTTATTGTTTTATTATTCCAGGTAGCATTAATGTGGAGACTGTACCCATCAAAGCAAAAGCAGAACCCCGAGAAGATGATAGAGGGGCAATCACTTATGCGGAAATAAACATAGACCTGCCAGATATAAAAAAAGAATGCTTAAAGCAGTCTGAAATTATTCTCGAGAATGCAGGTAAAATTTATTTTCGGTTTTCTGAATTAGTTTAAATAATTATCTAGTTATTATAGACACGTACTTATTATTATCTGCCATCTTTTTCAAAGATGATAACGGACCTGAAGACGCATCCAGGAGAAAAAACTCATTCATGTTCACACTGTAACTACTCATGCTCACGCAAATCACATTTAACAGTTCACTTACGCACCCATACTGGAGAAAAACCGTATCCATGTGTCCATTGTAACTACTCCTTCTCACGCAAATCAAATTTAACGATGCACATTCGCAGCCATACTGGAGAAAAACCTTATTCATGTTCCCATTGTAGCTACTCGTACTCACGCAAGTCACATTTGACAGAGCACTTACACACCCATACTGGAGAAAAACCTTATTCGTGTTCCCATTGTAACTACTTATGCTCACGCAAGTCAGAATTAACAGTGCACTTACGAACCCATACTGGAGAAAAACCATATTCATGTTCGCATTGTGACTACACCTGCTCACATAAGTCAGCGTTAACAGTTCACTTACGCACCCATACTGGAATTAAACCTTATTCATGTTCCTACTGCAGCTACTCATGTTTTTATCAGGGGAATTTGAAACGACACGCTCTTACCCATACTATAGTAAAACGACATAAATGCTCCCATTGTAATTTCTCCTGCAAAGGAAAATCACATTTTAAAGTGCACTTACTCACCCATACTCGAGTTACACTTTAATGTTCTTACTGCAGCTATTCATGTTCTCTAATAGGAAATTTGAATAAAAATTAGGCATAAACTTAAAAAGTCTCATTTGTAACCATACTCTAGAAAAACAATGTATTTGTTCCCATTGTTAGTACTCCTGCTCACACAAATCAGTGTCAAATGGGCACTTACATACCCATACAGAAGAAAAACACTTTACAAGTAACCGTTATAACCTTTCCTTCTAACTTAAGTCAGCGTTATCATTGTGTGTGTACCCATTAAGCCTGCACTCATAACCCATACTGGAAATAAACCTTATCCATGTTCCGACTGCAGTTTTTCATGTTCACAAGTAGGAAATTTTAAAATCCAGATTTCGACCCGGTCATGAGGAAAACTATTTATGTTCTGACTGCAATATAAACGTTTTCAGAAAGAATATTTAATGCATCATACACTTACCCACACGGCATGAAAACTTTCTCCATTTTTCTAAGAAAAGTTTTCCAAACTGATATGGATGGCAGTATTTATTTTACCCTTCTTGGTTTGCCTTTGTAACTATAAAGTTTGGTTATATGGTTGAGTTTTATAGAGTTAATTTTGAAAATATTCTGAATAATTTTTTTAATAAGTTTCAAGAGTTGGTGAAAGATGAGGTGAAACATTTGTTACGTAGCGGTTTAAATCTTAGTAAATAATAATAATAGAAGAATAATTGATGGACACAATTAGCTGCTGCTATCCTGACAGTCACTAAAGACAGTCCACATTTATCATGAGTATATGTTCCCATGTGGTTTGATATAAAACTACATGGGTCGTGCAAAGATGGTGGGAGGCATATTTATAATATGATAAACTATTCGCGCTATCTTCCGGACGAACTAAAAGCAGATTCATAATTATAGGATTGAATCCATACAAAGGAAATTAACCCGTGTAATTGCTTATCGTGAAGGTTTATCTGGTCAATTTGGAACATATAATGACCGAATTTTGCACTATAAACTACACTCACTGACTGTCAGACGTAAACTTTCTGACGTACTGCTTCTACACAAAATTATACATGCATCAGTTGATACACCAAACATTTTATCCCAAATTAACATCAATATACCATCAAGAAAATCAACAAGGAGGATGAAAGACATTTTCTATATTAAAGCCTACCACACAAATACAGGATATTTTTCCCCTGTACCGCGAACATTAAGAAATTATAACATTATACATGGCTCTAATAATGAAATAGACATTTTTAATGACCAATTTAAACACTTCAAAAAAAATGTATTACCTTTAGTCATATTAAGCTGATATTGTGATGAAGCCCTTTATTTAAAGAGAAGCAACATTGTACCTACCTAATCAGTGTCTCACCAGTACAGGTGTGACAATAACAAATCGTTTATGAACATATTTGTATTTACCTTTTACCCATTCTTATTTGTTATTTACTTGCATATTTAGCTTACATATTATTATAATAGATTAATATTAATATTACTTACATTTTCCGTTTGTTACTATTTTTGTTATTATCATTTTGTTATTATTATATATATAAACATCCATGTACATAAATTTTTGGGCTCCATGCCTGTTTTATGTACTTAAATAAAAATAAATAAATAAAATTTATCCCGTAATACAGCGAAATGCTTACTACGCTCATCCGGAAAATTTACCCTAATCAATGATAACCGATGAATCGCCTATCATCAAATAACTTGGGATAAGACGTTTGTTGATAGCCAGAGAGTTTTCCCGGACAGAGCTCCGAACATTTAAAGTACCAATATTGAATTTTAATACACAATGCTATATTGATATGATATCTTGGCAAGATACGCCGATCACATATCCTCCCATTTTAGAAGGTGTAACAATACAAGACCTGGAGGATCTTAACCTAACTTCAGAAATCAGTTCCATTTTCATCAAATTTGAGAGATTCCCCTGTCACACACAATCGGTAGAACGCTGTGTGAAGGTTGTAACTGAAGCATCTTCGAAAGTGTGTGGTAAGAAGAACAGGGAAGTTCAAGTGATGTACAAACTTTCTTTGAACAGCTTCAATGCGTTTTGTGTGAATGTTATAAAAAGGATTCCATATGGCAGAAGCGTACTCAAGATGACTACGGACGTAGGAGTAATACAAAATTTTGAGTGTATCGATATTGTTGAATTCCTTTCCAATACGGAATAAAAATCCTAACATGCTCAATGATTTCTTGACAATCTTATCCACATGTGCCTTGAATGAAAGTTTGTCGTCAATCAGTACACCGAGGTCTCGAATTCGATTGACTTTTTTGAGTGGTTGACTGTTTGTAATATGGTAATTATATTCAATTCTATTTTTATTTTTTGTAAAGGTTATTACATAACATTTGGCAGTATTCATGTGGAGATAGTTGACAGTACAATAATCATTAAGCCTAATAACTGATAATCAACACGGCTTTATGAAAAAAAGATCAACTGTATCCAATCTTGCAGTATTCACCGAACATATTTCAAAATCAATGGACAAACGAATCCAAGTGGATGCTATATATACAGATTTCTCCAAAGCATTCGATAAAATCGACCACAGCCTATTATTGTCTAAACTTTTAGCTTTAGGAATACACGGTAATTTGTACCGATGGCTAGTTTCATACCTAAACCGACGCTCCCAGATAATAGCAGTAAACGGTTTCAATTCTGAGATTGTCAATGTACCTTCAGGTGTCCCTCAAGGATCTCACCTGGGACCGTTGCTTTTTACTATATTTATCAATGACATTGTAAAATGCTTTAAGCATGCTAAAGTTTTACTTTTTGCTGATGACATGAAAATATTTCTTTCTATTAACTCTATTACTGAATGTTATAAACTGCAACAAGATCTTAACAGACTTAACACAGTCATAGAGTTGCTCATGAACAATCTTTTCAAGAATCTCACTGAAGATAGGTAGTTTTGAAATTGGCCGATAGTTCTGTACGTCGTTTTTAGAGCCGGATTTGAATACTGGTGTAACGAGAGCACATTTCCATCGGTCTGGGAAGATGCCTTCTTTCAGTTATGATTTAAAAAGCAGTAGGAGAGGCTTAGATAATTGCTTGCTGCACATTTTTATAAAGTAAGATGGTATTTTGTCATATCCTTCTCTCAACGACCATGAGATATCATTAATTATTTTTTCTATCTGTTCCTTGGAAATTAAAATAGAAGAAATATTAATAGGAATATCAGTTTGGGGATTATTAGCGAAAGCCTTTGGAGTAACATTATGATTATAAGTAGATGCAAAATAATTTGAAAACATATTACATATAGCTAAAGGATCGTTAGCAGTTACATTCATTAGTTTCATAGTGTTGGGCCAGAAATTCTTTGGGTCATGCGATATTTTGACTTCTGCATTTATTATGAATTGTCTATGACATTCGTTCGAAACTTTTTTTTGTCTCGTTCGCAGAACACAGAATTCATGATAATCTAAAGGATTTGACCATTTTTTCCACTTTTTAAATATTCTGTATTTTTCTTTTGTTAATTTTATTAAAGCCAGGTTATACCAATATGGATATGTGCTGTTATCCTGAACTATTTTTGATGGAACGTTACAGTGAAGCTGCTGCCACACGCAAAGCTCACATCAAAAGATAATGTACAGCGCATCATTTTTTCTACCGACACACGACGCTATCAAATATTTCTTCCTATGGTAGGAGAGGGGGTCAGTTGAATTCGAGAGCGGCCGAGGAACATAATTTCATCTGTCAAAGTGACAACTTTACTAAGGGAACACGGAACTTAGTTGGTAGCTCCGTAATTAAAATGACCCCCTCTCCTTTTTACGGCGGAGAGGGGGACGCATAACTTTTCAAATATCGCTTCGGGAGCGGATACGTAAAATAAATTCGGTTAGCGAAGTTCAGAACCACACTTATAGCGCGTTATCTTTTTACGTGTGTCGGGTCTGTATGGGATTGTATGGCGAGCGCTATTGTGCTTTATATTATCTGTTGATGTGAGCTTTGCGTGTGGCAGCACCATGAATGATTTCATCCAATATATCGTAAAAACGGTTAATAGCTATATCGGTTGTTAGATTAGAAAATTCAGCATCCCAATCAACATTGTTGAGGACATTGTTTTTATTTTCATAATTCGTAAACCTATTCCATTTTTTTGAAGGACTTTAATTCCTGCATCAGGGTTAAAAGTATGATATTTATTGATTAAATGCTCCGCGAAATTTGAAAAACCTGAAGTAGTTAAGCATCTTAAGTGTTATTTTGTCCTAGTTTCTACATTAAGATATTTGGACAATCATAACAACTAATTTTATAAATGCTTGAGTGCTTTAAAATATCCCCTTTTTCTTTAGGGTTTATTAAAAAAATTCCTGATGATGGTACGGAGGTCCCAGATGTGAAAATATATCAATAAAGTAAAAACTAAGTATTTTGTTTTCATTTATTTAAAATGTCATGTAAATAAAAATGACTGTTGGCCTATTTATTTTGGAATGGACATATCTTAATTTGGACTAAATCTAGTATCTTGTGTGTGATCTACTTGTTCTTTATATATTGGATACGACAAAAAGTTTTTCAGTACAATTTTATACTATAATAACACTCAAACAGGTAATACTTTAACTGACTCATTTAGTCTTCCAAAATTTTTGATACGTACCATGAATTATGGTCTGAAGTTTGATCAAATCTTCAGAAAAATAGCATTTGTAGAAATATCATCATTTTTACGGGCACATATGCAAGACTTTGAACTAAATGAGTCAGTTAATATTTTATCTGTTCGTGAGATATTATGGTTCAAAATTGTACTCAAAAACATTTTGTCGTATCCAATATATAAAGAAAAAGTAGATCAAACAGAATACTAGATTTAGTCTAAATGAAGATATGTCCATTCCAAACATTAGGTACTAATAAATATGGCCAACAAACATTTTGTTACTTGACATTTTACATAAATGAAACAAAAATACTTTGTTCGAATTTAATTAATAAAGATTATACTTTTGACCGTGATACAGGAATTAAAAAGTCCGGCACAAAAATGGAAAAGGTTTAAGACTAAAAAATGTAGAAGCTTTGGAATTTAAAAAAAAATCGGTAAATTTAAAGGTTGAAATCATTAATAACCAATTAAATTAAATTTTCAGCCCAATTCTAAGTATGTATGTTCCCCATTACTTCACTTATCCTACTTTCCCCTCCCCCACCTCTCTCCCACAACTGACGCACTGTCCCACTCTAGTATACTGTCACTTTTTGAAAATATGTGTACTTATCCTACTTACCTTATTCTTTATATTGATTTTGTAAATGTTATATCTGTTCTTACTTTGCAGATTTAAGGGTTGGGAACTCTTTGTTAAAAGGTAAAAGTTTTACTTATAATTTTGTTTATTTTGCGTTACAAAATAATAGGTCTGGATATAGCTACACTGTTCATTACCCGAGGGTTGGTAATTATCTCGTTCGAGAAGCTTGTTCCCTGTCAATCTCATCTCACAAGTAATTGTTACACTTCAGCGACATCTGTCGGACTCTGGAGTAAGCTTTATGACTAGCGCCATCTATCGCTTAAATATTCAACTTATTACCATACACCACGGTACATAAAGACATCCGTATCCATATCACAATTACATCCATCGTGTGCATGAGAGTGTATAAGCGCTTTACTAGCAGCTTATACATACCTGGACTGATGTCGAACCTCGTGCTGGCACTGTTGGTGGACGCGGTGGACTCTCTCGCTGCATCAGCTTGTCCAGTTTCTTCACCACCTAGGATTCTTGCTACAGAGTCTTCATCTTCTATCATCGTGTCAGCTGTTCCTGGACTTCATTTTTCTTAACGCAACTTCACTTTATGTTTTGTAATATTTATATTTTTTGTAATACCTGCATCAATTGTAAAGCGCTCCTGACGTGATATCTCACAAAAGCGGCGCAATACAAATTGTCCAAAAAATAAATAAATACGCCTTTGAGTGTGTTGAAGTATGTTGTGTGCGTGTACTCCTGTGAGCATATTGACTGTATTATATCTAACTGGTGTATATTTTGTGCTTCTGCATTGTATTACTTATTCAAGTTTGTTATTCTTCTGTATATATTTTCTATATTGTGGCTTCTAGTTATATGTGTGCTTTTTGTGCTATTTAAATATTGTCAAATTGACAAACTGCTTTTGCAATTTATTTAAATGGTTATTTATAATGAAAACTACAAAAAAAAAATTAAAAAATTCATGTAGTTTTTCTAGTAAACATCTTTCCTAGAGTACATACTCACAATTTTTGTTCTCCCTGTGGCAGTTGACAGTAAGGTGACATAAGTATCTAATAACAAGGGTTTGCTCGACGCTCACATTTTTAATATTTATTATGAACGTATTACTAAAATCTCAAATGTTTCTAGAGGGATCCCTACGGATGCATGATATTTATATTTAATTGTAATATAAACACGACCTTATCATTAAAATTAAATATACATATCATGCATCCGTAGGGATTCCTCTAGAAACATTTGAGATTTTGGTAATACGTTCATCAGAAATAAGTAATAATAAGTAAAATAAACCCACGGAAAGATCAATTTTCTATGCCAGCCGACCGTAGGTTCATCCATTGTTTTTACAAGAGATTTGATTGGGTAAATTCAACCGCAGGTCTTTCTAACACACACACAGGGACACGTACGGCTGTTTCACTTACGTCGTTATGATTCTAGGTTTGTGTTGTTGTTGTAAGGCTGGAAATAGTGTCACACGTACTGTCGGTCGACCGACGACGTTGCGCTGACGAGCTAGACCGAATCACAGCTCTTCTTTCATTCAACTACATATTACCAAGCGACTGACGTACGCGTGTCACTATTTTCAGCCAATGTGTTGCATTGCCAGTTAGGTATTTTGTGTATTAGTAATAGGGTGACCACAACTAAATGCGAAATGAAAGGATATGTATATTTCCTGGGAAAATTATATCAAAAATTATTTTAAAAATCGAATAAAATAGATATTTATTATTCAAAAAGACATAAAATAACATAAACAAGAGGTTTGATTTGAGATTTTCATAGCCAACAGCATTATAATGGTATTAGGTATGTCATGTTGCGCTACTTCCTTCTTTAGACAACGTTTCGGATAGCATTACAGTGTCCATCATCGGTTTAGATGTGTAAATTAATGTTAAACTAAACCAGTATAATGAACAAAAGTTTATTAAATAAAACAAAACTTATATATCCATATCCATCATCAGGACTGATATTTATGCATATGGATGATGACGATGGATACTATATGCTGTGCGAACATTAGCTAAAGAAGGACGTAGCGGAACACGGCATAATTTCCCAAAAATTGCCACTATGAACACAATATCCTAATTTTTTAATATCCACTATTGCTCATTATAGTGGACATGTGGTTTGTGTTATTTCACAAATTATTATTTTAAAAAATATAAAGCGTATTTGGGGCACGATCCAAAGTGGAAGATACTTGCAGTATCGCCCTGGTGTAAGACCACCATTCAGAATTGAAGCGTTGGTTGAAATGGCTTTGGCCGTGTTAGGTGATCAGATCTGAATAGCCAGGTACTTCCCACCTTCCTCTCCCCCATCTCCTTCCCCTCCCCAGAACGTTCATCGTCACAACATACCTCAAGTAGGGATGCCATTGTATCACTGGCCCCAGACGGTTAGAAGCAGATAGGACTCTTGTACGGTTTCACATAAAACCAACAAAAATAAAAATACTACGCCAAATTTACAGAACCTAAAAAAATGGGATAAATGTCGAAATCTACTTGGATTTATTGACTTTAAGCCGTAGTAAGCAGTTCATGTTATGAAATAATGTGGTAAGATAAAAAAATGAAATACAACCAATCGCTCGAGAGGGTTGATAAAATTGAGAATGTACCACAAAATAAAACGAACTAATTTTTCTTTTAAATAAGAATAAATGAATATTTTAGAAACCGGAATCTGCGGAAGATGTAAACATGTGTGAGGACAAATTGTAATAAATGCGCGGCCGCACACGCACACACCCTTGCTTGTGATAATTATTGGTCTACGACGAATTAGTATACATTATTATTAGGGCTCTCTTGTGAGGTGTAACATAAAAAAGACAATATTCAAAGATGTCCAAACGAGGAATGTAGTAGTAAAAGTAATAATTATAAAAAATGACGATGAAAAGATTGTACATTTATATAAAGTAATGAAGATTTCACATTTACATGAAGTAATCAAGATTGTAGATTCACATGAAATAATAAAAATTGTACACTCACAAGTAATTAAGATTGTGCGTTCACGTGAACTTATATAAAGATTAAACATTCACATGAAGTAATTAATATTTTGGATTATCATGAAGTAGTAAGAAGTAATGAAGATTTTACATTCATATGGACAATGGGTCCAAAAAGAAACTCTAATTTCGATGTTTCCTTAATCATCATCGACTACTTCATAATGAGTGTCATAAACGATGGTCTCATAATCATGGAATTCAGAAACACCGTTACCTTCATAATTACTATTCATTTCATAATTAGCTGGTTCTTTAATTTCCGGTGTGTTCAGTTTGCTGCCAGAGCGCGAAGCAATCATTTTATAAGCGGCAGCCAGCACTAGCGTAAACAATCCAATGACCAAAAAAACAACCAACGTAACAACTAACGTGATATTAGTTTTTTTGTTAACTCTTCGTTGAATGCACAAATCCTCACTGATG
Source organism: Hesperophylax consimilis (assembly GCF_061612785.1). Taxonomy (NCBI): domain Eukaryota; kingdom Metazoa; phylum Arthropoda; class Insecta; order Trichoptera; family Limnephilidae; genus Hesperophylax; species Hesperophylax consimilis. The sequence goes on along the minus strand of NC_142854.1, from coordinate 21,457,661 downwards.
ATACCTTGCGAGCGTTGTGTGTACTCTTCCAACTTTTCTGGTGATGGAAACAGGGCGAAGCTGTTGCCAGTTGGATCCGAGAAGTTGCAGGAAGAGTTTTGCACCGGGAAGAATACAAACAAATCGCTTGATGTTAGTATAAAGATGTTGCTGTGATGGTCGATTGCCATGTCACGGATGTCGGAATAAGTGACAGTTCTTTCCGTAGCGTTTTGGACGTCTTCTGGACTATGGAATAAAAAGCCCTCTGCGTAACTGATAAAAACCTTATTGTTGATATAGTCGATGACGTACGATGGTTTGGCGCTCTTTGTTTGAAAACATAAATACAATACAACGAGGTTATCTTTTAATAGTAATAATAATAAATACATACATATTTCTTAAGGCTTTTTAAAGAGGAATTATATACTCGTACATCCACTCTTTCAGAAATTTCATTCAACAGCACCATTCCTTGTGCTAGAACATCTGTTCTGCCATGTTGTATCTCGAATAAGTCATGGCGACGACAACGGCTGTAGTTTTCTGGCACGTATAAGCCATAGCGTTCCAAGAAAAATCTCGTTAAATCTTGCATATGTCGTGTTAGCATTCCTTGCATTGCCCTAGTTCAACATTAGACAAAGTATTCTTAACTTATTTCAACACTACGGCCAAACATCGCCTACCAATTGATATAAGTAAGCTGGAATGCTAGTGGTTTGTTGATGGTTTTTGGAACCAAACTAAATTTATAAATGTGCTGGAACTGGAATAATTTTACTTATCCGAGGTTCCCTTCGTGAACTCTTCCCTTGTGGGGCCTTTGCGGAAAGAAAGGGGAATGGAGAGGAGAGATGAAACTCTATTCCCCTGTGGGGCCTTTGCGGAACGAAAGAGGAACGGAGAGGAGAGATGAAACCTGGGAAGACACATTGTGAAACCAGAAAATATAGCCATATATCCAATGACAACCCTGGTGAACTTTATTAAAGGGACCGGGTAACTGTTAAAGGTATGAGGTAAAATGGGAAATAACACAATGAACTACATGTAAACCATCTCCACTCTATATGAATAAATAAATCATTTCACATGATATTATATATATCATGTACCACCATAATAAAGCTAGGCTTGTATGTAGAGGGGGTTGTGTTATTATGTTGAGATATAATTTAAAATCTTTACTTTTATTAATATTTCTTATACTTTTTGGTAATGTATTAAAAACTTTACTCACATATATTTATCGTTCAATTGCCTCATTGTATTTTTTAACATTTTGGAATTTGGTGAATTGATATTTGCCTGAGTTTTCTGTTATTTTTAAATGGTGGAGTTTTAGGTATAATATTATATTTGTAAATTCGTAATGTTGCATGGAAGAAGTATATTGCATTTAGTTTTTTGACATTAAATTCTTTAAACGGAACTTCTGATGAATATGTTTACGGTTTCATTCGAATTATTTTTAATATTATCGTTTGTGCTATTTAAAGCGGTTGTCTGTTTTTTATAAGTTCCACCACATCCTATAATGCCATACCGTATTGATGGGCAGAAAACAAAGTATGTCATTCTGAGTAAATATTTATATGTATGTCTTATAGATCTAAAGATTTGTATTCGTTTTCTCACACTGTCTTTGAGTTTGTTTATGTGTGTGAACCATTTCAGGCATTGGTCTACTTTTAATGCCTAGGTATTTTATTTCGTTTTTGCTTATTTATATCTTGGAAAACCTTGAAAATCTTATTAAATATAAACGTAATTTTTCGTTTGTTCGTAATCTTAAATCGCCTAAAGTTCTTGACCGACTCTCTCCTTTTACTTATTTCGAAAAAACTTAGAATTTCATAAAACAGAAATTATTTTTCCTTACATGAAAATCATTGTAACATAAAAATATATTTTATTAAATTAAAAAAACTATTTTTTTTTAATAAGTTTTGGTGCATCTAAATATCCTGATTTTTTTCAACATTTTTCCTGCTAATAATTATTGTAACTTACAAAAAAACCGATATTACTGTACGAATGGATGTTCTTGAAATGATAGTAGGTCTTCACATAGTACACGCGGCAGTTGGCGTCCACAGCAATGTGGTAACCAGTTAGAAACTTCAGAGGACAGTCTATTAAAAACTTTCCGTCGATGATCTGTTTGACTCTGTCATTCTCCAGAACTATGTTGAGGGTATCATTCAAAATGGTCAGCTGTTTGATGGCTCTCAACTGGAAGAAGGAAACACACCAGATCAACTGACCACACGGAGAAAGATGTTATTCACAATTCTCATCAAATTATTCGAAACAACGTTTAAAAACGGGTTCCAGGCATTATGAACGACTTGACAGGAAGTGACATGGTGGGATAATATCCTTGGAGAAGATATTCCTGAAGAAGCATCGAGATAAGTTCTTAGGTAACTCACTTCAGCCGACAGGACCACAAGAGATCTGGAGATCCTGAGAGATGGCTTACCTTTCTTAATATTTCTCATTACACTCATATCAGCCTAGCGTTCTTTGCGAATCTTCGCATTTCCCAGACGATCATGCATGGTTTTACCACACATACTCCTCAGGGATTCCATTTCCACATCATTCAGTTTCCTACATTAGGGTAGGTATCAGCACTCCATTGTGGAATGCTAGCTTCGCTTATTCGAACAAATATTTGTTTCCGCCATCCACATTCTATCCACCAGGAGTTACCTGCATTTACTTTTCTGTCAATATCTCTGTCAGCCTTCCCATCTCTCGTAAACATACTTCTCAAATACACAAACTCATCCACCTGCTTCAAGTATTCCCCATTCACAACTATATTGCACACTATTTTCGTAAACACCATAACTTTAGACTTACTTACATTTACCATTAACTCATTCTTTTTACTCGTACATACATCGTTCACCCTAGACATGAGAGATTGTAGATTTTCCATAGTGTTATCTTATATGACAGTATTTGAGTTTACAAATAAATAAATGATTTAGTCTTACCGATACGTTGTCGTTAATAGAATAGAAGGTCATGTATTCATCGCCTTGAATAAACTTGTATATGCCGTTGCTGGAGCTCATCCAAACGGTTCCATTGCGATGGTAAGCGGTGTCCATTATTATATCCTCTTCTACTTCTGTTAAATTAAACATATTCAAATTCAGTTGAAAAATATTAAAAATGAAATGAACAAATTTGGTGTAAAATATTCCATGTCAAGCTCAAGCTGTAAATACTGACTGAAGCCTCGAGTACTTCATGTACAAAGTCTGCAAGAGAAGGTCTTAAGGCGAAGTATAATAATAATAATAATGTTTATTTCAGCTGGACAGAGCGGTGTGTGCAATGCTCTAATGCTAAATCAATATTTTGATTAATATTTCTAACGAATTTGTGTACATTTTGAATACCAAAAAATATGTTTTAGATAAATTGAAGGTTTTCCTATCGTTTCACTTGAGTAGAATAATAAAAAAAAAAAAAATTAGGTAGGGTGACCTGGTCTACAGTGGATCGGTATGGTACAGTGGATCACTCCAATATCTCGAAAGTTCTTAGTGTGTTTGCATGTGTATTCGGCTCTTAGGTAGGTGTTCCTTCATGCTACTAAACAAGTCGGTACTTGTCCGGCTGCGCAGGCGAATAGACGTGTGGTGCTTTATTTATTGTTTTTGTGGTAGGAGAAAAAAAATCACGTAAGTATATTTTTGCGTACCATTTCATTATTTTTTCCATGATACATTTTTGCTTATTTTAGTTATTATCAGTAGTTATTACAACATGTGTTAACACCCAGATATATGTCTTATTCAAAAGGGTTAAGTCAGAATAATATGTTTAGTAAAAAATGGAGTGTTGTTCTACAGTGGATCAGTGGATCACCTTACACAGTGGATCATGATCCACTGTGTACTACTGATGCTTGATTTGTCTTGATTGTTTGTTTTTTTTTGTTTTATAGGATGCCTCAAAAAGGGACGAAAGAAAGAAAAATAGGCAAACTTACACAGGCGGAAATAGAAGAGGCATTAAAGATAATTTCAGAAGGCTCAAGAATCCGTGGAGCGGCAAAGCATACAAAAATTCCCTTTACTACGTTACAGCGGTATAAAAAAAAAACAAAATAATTCGCCCAATGTAGTAAATATGCGATTTGTTCCTTACTATGAAGTGAATATGGTGTTTTCTAAGGAACAAGAAGAAATTCTCAAAAATTATTTCAAGAGTTTTAAAAAATTATTTTGCTTCTTTAGATTATTGTTTTCGTTCTCTTTTTTCTTTTTAAATCCAGTTATTTTTTATCTAGCCATGGGCTATTTTGTTTGTTCTTCTCTTTCAATAATAAAAACTGATTTATTTCTAGTATTAGTTTTTTATTTAAAAGAAATCCCATCGTTGATCCACTGTTAAATATAGGTTGATCCACTGTGTACCACCAAGTTTCACAGTGGATCATTTTCCCTCATCGCAAATAAGTACATATTACTTTCCTTCCCATTTAATGGCGGAGTTTAAACTATTACAATTTACAAGAATGATAAACAATGAACCATTGTGAAAGTTTTCATTACAATGCCTCAACTGATGTTGAAGTTATATGCCTCCAAAAAAAAGTGATCCACTGTTGACCAAGTCACCCTACTCTATAAAAAATATAATTGTGAAATACTAAAAAAATACTATATCAATATAAATGTATGAACGCATAAAGGAAACAACTTTTTAAAAATACAGTATTATAGCTAAGATTATCTGTGACAGGTTCACTTGATTAACTTTTTTGCTTTCTTATAAAATTATTTACAAAATAAATAAAAAACAATTTTTTGCTTGAAATCGAACGTTTCTAGACTACGTTTGTCAAGCGATTTTAATGCGTTTTACCTACAATATAAGGTATACCAAGAATATACACATTTTTAATGTGCGTTTAAATCAAATTAAATATTATGGCGTCAATTTAAATATTTTATGAAAATACACTCTTTGCAAGTTATGCTTTATTATATTAAGAGGAATTATTTGTTTGCGCCCGAACATACGTAACATTAACATGTGTATTATTTCAATAAAGGCATGTAAATACAATGTTGGATTAAATCACCGATACAATATTGTATTTGTATGCCTTTCTTCAAACAAACCAAACCCTTGACTCTGTGCACTCTGTGTCCGTTTAATAGATTCCAATAATCAAACGGATTTCAATCGTTAGTGCACTTGAGTCAGGTAGGTATAATGTCCTTGATCTACCGGTATCACAACGGAAGATGCTCAGAGGTACTAGCGTCATTGATCCCTTCGGCACCTTGACATTAAATTTGTCACATGAGAACGGGTTACTTCTACGACTCGCTGTGGAACGATTTTCCGGCCTCTGTGTTTCCTCCCTCCTACCCTCCGACCATGGGTCTTGGTCAATCCTTCTTCTCTTTAAAAAGTACCTCCACAAAGCATCCCCAAAGATGACATTGGCGCAGAGGGAAATTATTTTCCTAAGGGTCTCTTGTGTTTAGTTAAAGTTTAAAAAACTCGTTTGTTCAAAATCTTAAATCTCCGAAAGTTTTTCACCGATTGCTTTGAAATTATGACAAAAAGTTGCATTCGATTTGCATTCGACGCTTGTGTTTTTATGTACCTGTATTATATTATATAGATGTCACTTGTGACAGGTTTAAAAATGTTTTTTTTTTAAAACACCTCTAAATGTTTCTCTGTCTCTACAGATAGACAGAGCCACAGCCACGCGTGGCGGGGTACAGTTATTATAAAATAAAAATAATATTGACAGGACGATAAAAGACCTTTTTGAAAAATCATTACCTTCCAAAGTTTTTGTTGAATTATCTTCAGTGAATACAAACACATCAGTCCTGTATTTGTTCCACGTGTTTGTGGGTTCATTTGAAACTCCCACAAGATATGGCGAGCCAATTATGTTCTCTCCTGTAGAATCCGTATAGGCCCCAAAATAATCCAATTCTCCAATGTTAAAAATATTCAAGCAAATTTCTCCAGTGTTGGCACAAACTGATTCAAGAACTATAGCAAAAATCACAACGGCGTACGCACGACACTTCATTATTTTAATAGTTTTTTCTGTAATCTTTGAAAACTGTAAATCAAAGAAGTTATTTTCATATGATGCACATAGTCTGGAAAAAATGTATATTTATTTAAAGAACACAAAGTTTTTAGGAAGTATGTTTACGAGAGATGGGAAGGCTGACAGAGATAATAGTCTTTAGGAAGTATGTTTACTAGAGATGGGAAGGCCGACAGAGATAAATAGACTTTAGGAAGTATGTTTACTAGAGATGGGAAGGCTGACAGCGATAAATAGTCTTTAGGAAGTATGTTAACGAGAGATGGGAAGGCTGACAGCGATAAATAGTCTTTAGGAAGTATGTTTACTAGAGATGGGAAGGCTGACAGAGATAAATAGTCTCTAGAAAGTATGTTAACGAGAGATGGGAAGGCTGACAGCGATATTGAATGAAGGGTAAATGCAGGTAACTCCATTAATGGAGGACTGAACGCTGTTGGCGCTAATAGGTAATTTTTCAAAGAAGCGAAGCTAGCAGTCCACAATGGAGTTCTGGTACCTACCTCGATGGATGGAAGTGAGGTAAAGTCGTCAATAAATATATCCTAGGGAAATAGATTGCATTTAGTTCGAATTAAATCTTGAGATTACACATAAAGACAGCAGCCATTAATAAATGCATAAAAATAAATGCCGCCGATGGGAATTGAACCCGCACCTTCTGATGTCCGGTCAGGTGCTCTGGACCACTGAGCTTATTTCCAGCCCACAAAATAATTCAATATGTACTAGTAATTCAATCAACAATCAAACATCAGAAGGCGCGGGTTCAATTCCCGTCGGCGGCATTTATTTTTACTCGGAAGATATTTTCAATTTCTATTGATATTACAGACGACTAATTATTGGTTTAAATATTTTTTTATCCTTGGTAGTTCTTATTCGAAGTATGACATAGTTAAATATGACCGAAGAAGATAGGGTCCCATTAGCTCAGTTGGTAGAGCGGTGCCCCGGCAAGGCAAGGTTCCTTGGTTCAAGTCCTAGATGCGATCGTGTCTTTTTCTGATTTGTCTGTTTCAAATGTTTGTTTAAGAATCGCCGACATTGTCTTCAATAGTTGAAAGTTTCATACTTTGTCCCATATAGACTCAAAAACTACTGGACCGTTTTAACTGAAAATTTCAAAAATAGTTATTTTTTACATTAGCTCCACACAGCCCTGAGGAAAAAATATCCATCAGGGTCGGTGTCATTTTTGGGGATGAAGTGTGTAGAGTATTTTTAGGAAAAGGAAGGAATGAAAGTTTTGAGATGGAACAAGGTATGAGGGGTGGGTAGGAATCTGGAAGTTAATGTCGCAAGGAGTGATGGGCGTACAAACCCATCCCTCCCACTGCGGTGCAAGGCAATGGATCGAGAGAGAGAGAGTCTGGCTGGACCCGCCACCCCTGCTAACGTAGCGTACCACTGGGGGTGACCTATGGCAGGGGAGTTGGGTTTCCGCTAAGTACCCATTCCCGCCTCCCTAATGAAAGGTCTCAAGTCACTTATTAGTAACAGGAGTCTTAAGAGACTGCTTTGAATGGAAGACTTGACGCATTATCCCTGCACTGGAATTAAATATATATATATATATATATATATATATATATATATATATATATATATATATATAATATTACAAAATTATAAAAAGCTTAAGTACCGTTGGCCATGTATACCTTATCAGAAAATAGTAACTTTTGTTCCGAGAAGAAAAATGGGTATTCCTTATTTATAAATTATTTCTTATCTCTTTAAAATTATTGCTTCATAAAAATCTTTGTTTTTTTGCAGTTTGTCATGCAAATGCAGTTTGTCATGCAAGAAAATGCAGGTACATGAACACGTGTAACGATAATTCAGGAATTTGCTAAAAATTTATCAGGAAACGGCTTGCAATCCCGTTTTTAAACATTTCACCAATACGTTTAAGAGATAATAAATAATTAGCAGTTAGCAATATTCATTTTTCTCCGTTTTCCTGATAAAGGAGACACAAGTCTTACTTTGTATATTTTATGTATAAAATAAAACATGTAATTTTTTTATTGATTTCCTTTGAGTCATAAGTATGTAGAATTCTGGATATTCTTTGATATTTTTTCTTTACAAAATTTGATAATGGAAGCTTGTTTAAAAACGAAATTTGAAATTTTTTGAAATCCTTTTTTCAGATAATTGGACCCGGTTCAACGGAAGATCGAAATGTTGCTGTCGACTATGTAAGACGGACTGTTTACACAATGTCTGACAGCTATTTGATATATCGCAAATACAACAACCCTCTTGGACTCAGTACCGATCTAAACCTGAACTTAAAATTGAAAGCGATGGGTATAGATGCAATGGGAAACATATTTCTGATTAATATGTTGAACAAGGTTGATTTCAGTATTTATGCATTAACACCTTTAAGCATTTCTTGCTTTGCAAACGTAACACTTCACCCTACAGAGAACTCTCAACCAGTGAAACATCTCCAAGATGAACACGATGACCCTAAGAACATTGTTACTAATAAAGAGTGTCAGAACAATATCGACAAATTTGAAAATTATCCCGAATTATTTCACGTCGAAGTAAAAACTACAACCGATGTCTACAGTCGCATTATTTATGATTATAATAAATTTCAAAACCGAGAAACAAACAATGATGAAAAGAAGGAAGCAACAATAATTATTTACACCATTACAATTTTAGTTATTTGTGTAATTTTACTTGCAACTTCACTAAAACTGTACGCTGTTTACAAAAGTAAACATGATAACGTTTTTCTCTTTGAAATGGAGTGTTCACGAGCTGGTAATCTTGGAGCAAATATTGCTAATATTGTTTACAGTGACAACTCGGTGTACAATACTTTGGTGTATGGAAGTCCCCCATACGATCAACTTTATTTAGACAGCAATGTCAACAGTCCAACCATTTATGAAGGCACTCTCAATAGTTTGGATGATTACGAAAGTAGTAAGATTTGTAATGGTGGGACTATTCGTAATTCGGATATCACAGGTAGTGTTATTGTTCGTGAGAACAGTTCTACGGCCAAAATACTTTCCATTGAAGAAAACAATGAGGAAAATGTTTTTAACTCAATTTACAATTTAACATCTCCCGATGGAATCATAATTGAGACCCACGATAATTCTACCAAAGGTGAAATTGTAAGCAATTCCATTTACAATTTAACTTCTCCCGATGGAAACATAAGCGAGACTAATGATAACCGCACCGAAGGTGAAATTGTAATCAATTCCATTTACAACTTATCTTCTCCCGATGAACACATGACTGAGACTTATGATAACCTCACCAATGGTGAAATTGTAAGCAATTCCATTTACAACTTAACTTCTCCAGAGGGAAGCATAAGTGATATATATGATAACCTCGTCAAGGGAGATATTGAAAGAATTTCTAACATTTAATAAAATTATAATTAACATTAGTACCAGTACATTGTTCAAATAACAAGACATTTTCACCTAATATTCTAAATGATGACCAATATTTAATTTTTAAAATATTACATAAATGTACCTATATGATAATATATATTTCTTTGTGTACGTTTTAATAATAAATAATAATTGTTTTAATATCAAAAATATTACTTTATTTTGTAGCGGTTATGTCACCGCTCCTAGAGTCATCAAAATCATAACCAGACGGCATGTGTTAAAACAGCCGAGACAGCAATTATTCTTTCGAGACTTCAATAATAATATCAGTACCGCCATAAGTAGACTGCTGACTTGCATATAGGGTGATGCAAACGCCCAGACAATAAACCGAGTCAGCGGTCCTGCTGGTTCGAAGTCCAGACGCTACTCCAACCCGTGGCAGACGAGAACAAAGAAATCGGCAGCTATATAAGCGGTGGAGGACCTAAGTACATCAGTCAGTCATTCTTCCACATCTTTCCAGTCAACAAGTTCCACGCGACATCATCCTACTCGAGATCTCCGACTCGGCGTAATGGAGGAATCGGCCACCATGGCCGGTTCCCCCCACGTCACGCTTCGATCCTTCTTCACCTCAAGTCAGTAGTCAGTAAGTCATCAATCTGCCGCCAACGATTTACTAATCTCACGAGTGACAACTGGGGGGGAGCCTCGCGCCCCTCCGCAAAGGACACATACCCGGCTTCGCCCGTACCATCATGGACTCTATCGGGACATCATCTTAGCGCCTTGTCCGGATCGTCGTCCCTGGCAAGCGCCCTGGTCCCAGCGTCTCTGACCAGCGCTTCTTCCACGCATCATGACCACCACGAGGACACGCAGCATCCTCACTGGTCACATCGCGCCCGTTCAACCGCCTACAAGGTCCACCGTACCTTTGGCCGTCTCGTCAGCACTGGAGTGCCTGAAAACCTACGTTCTTCGCTAGTACCTGACCTTCATCGAGTCCCGGTCACCAGCGCCCGGCGTCGACTCACTGACCCGCGCTTGACCACCACATCATCGCAGCAACCGGAGTATTTAACATCTGTCCTACATCATCTCCTCGTCACCGCAACTGACTCTCAATAAACACAACAACAACAACACCTTTATCTTTCATTGTCTCACTACCAATTCCCATAATTTACTAAAATCGTTTTTAGGGGCTTTTACGTACGTATTCTAATAACAACCTCAAAGCATCATTACTAACAAAGAGTGTCAGAACAATATCGACAGATTTGAAAACTATCCAGAATTATTTCACATGGAGGTAAAAACTACAACGTCGCATTATTTACGATTACAACAATTTTCAAAATCGAGAAACAAACAATGATGAAAAGAAGAAAGCAACAATAGTTATTTAAACTATTACAATTTTAGTTGTGTATGTAGTTTTTCTTGCAACATCACTGAAACTATTCGCTGTTTACAAAAGCAAGTATGATAATGTTTTCCTGTTCAAACGTTGCTAATATTGTCTCCAATGACAACTCGCATAACGTTTAAGTAATGTAACAAACCCATATAAATTGTTTTACACGTTACGCACAAAAATATGTCATTGAACAAGAAGATAATAATACTAATAAATCTAAACTAAACATGAAACAAAACAAGATACAGAACAATACAAAGATAACGGTCACAACTAGGAATCGAACCCAGGATCTCTTGTCTTGACTTTTTTATACCATTTACTTCATGTAGTATTATGAATTCCACATTGTTACTGTTAAAAAACTACCTCATATATATTTCATTCCAGTGCAGGGATAATGCGTCAAGTCTTCCATTCAAATCAGTCTCTTAAGACTCCTGTTACTAATAATACCCACCCCTCATACCTTGTTCCATCCCAAAACTTTCAGTCCTTCCATTTCCTAAAAATACTCTACACACTTCATCCCCAAAAATGACACAGACCCTGATGGATTTTTTTCCATAAGGGTCTATTTCTGAAATTTTCACTGAAAACGGACAAAAAGTTTTTGAGTCTATAGGGGACCCCATGAAACTTAATTATTAAAGACAATGTTGGCGATTTTTAAACGAAAATTTGAAACAGACAAATCAGAAAAATACACTGTCGCATCTAGGGCTTGAACCCAGGAATATAGCCTTGCCGGGGCACCACTCTACCACATACCTAATGGGACCCTATCTCCTTCGGTCATATTTAACTGTATCAGGCTTCGGATAAGAACTGCCAACATTGTGTTCATTTTCTCACTGCACACTTTTATTGCTGTCTTTATGTGTGATCGCAAGATTCAATTGGAACTAAATGCAATCTAGTTATTTACTTATCCTTACTTCCATACTTCGGGGTAGGTACCAGAACTCCATTGTGGACTGCTAGCCTCGCTTCTTTAAACTATTAGCTATTAGTTCAGTCCTCTATTAATAGAGTTACCTACATTTATCCTTCCTTCAATATCCCTGCCAGCCTTCCAATCTCTCGTCAACATGCTTCCTAAAGATTTTTTATCTCTGTCAGCCTTCCCATCTCTCGGAAACATGCTTCCTAAAGACTATTTATGTTCCTTAAATAAATATACATTTTTTTCAGACTGTGTGCGTTATATGAAAATAACTTTTTGATTAACAGTTTTCAAAGATTAAAGAAAAACTATTAAAATAATGAAGTGTCGTGTGTACGCTGTTGTGATTTTTACAATAATTCTAGAATCAGTTAGTGCCCACGTTGGAGAAATTTGCTTGAACATTTTTAACATTGGAGAAGTGGATTATTTCGGGGCCTTTACGGAGTATACAGGACAGAACATAACTGGCACACCTAGATATGTTGTGGAAGATCCAAATGAACCCACAAGCACGTGGAACAAATACAGGACTGATGTGTTTGTATTCACTGAAGATAATTCAACAAAAACTTTGGAAGGTAATGATTTTTTTAAACGTCTTTAATCGTGTTGTTAATATTAACTTTTATTTTATAATAACTGTACCCCGTCACGCATTGCTATGGCTCAGTCTGTCTGTACTATTAAGAAAACATTTGGAGCTGTTATCAAAAAAAAACACCTACAAAACCTGATAATATAGGTACATATAAACACGCGAGTATTCGAATGCAACGTTGTTTCAAAATTTCAAAGCAATCGGTGGCGCTTCAGTCAGTCTTTACAGCTTGAACTTGACATGGCATATTTTACACCAAATTTGTTCATTTCATTTTTAAAATTTTTCAACTGAATGTGAACGATTTGAATATGTTTAATTTGACAGAAGTAGAAGAGGATATAATAATGGACACCGCTTACCATCGCAATGGAACCGTTTGGATGAGCACCAGCAACGGCATATACAAGTATATTCAAGGCGATGAATACATCACCTTTTATTCTATTAACGACAACGTATCGGTAAGACAAAATCATTTATTTATTTGTTAACTTAAAAACTATGTACGAGTATGAAGAATGAGTTAATGGTAAATGTAAGTGAGTCTAAAGTTATGGTGTTTACGAAAATAGTTTGCAATATAGTTGTGAATGATGAATACTTGAAGCAGGTGGATGAGTTTGTGTATTTTGGAAGTATGTTTAAGAGAGATGGGAAGGCTGACAGAGGTATTGACAGAAAAGTAAATGCAGGTAACTCCTGGTGGATATAATGTGGATGGCGGAAACAAATATTTGTCCAAATTAGCGAAGCTAGCAGTCCACAATGGAGTGCTGATACCTACCCTAATGTCGGAAACTGAATGCTGTGGAAATGGAATCCCTGAGGAGTATGTGTGGTAAAACCATGCATGATCGTCTGAGAAATGCGAAGATTCTCAAAGAACGCTAGACTGATGTGAGTGTAATGAGAAAGATTAAGAAAGGGAAGCCATCTCTCAGGATCTCCAGATCTCTTGTGGTCCTGTCGGGTGAAGTGAGTTACCTAAGAACTTATCCCGAAGCTTCTTCAGGAATATCTTCTCCAATGATATTATCCCACCATGTCACTTCCCGCCAAGTTGTTCATAATGCCTGGAACCCGTTTATAACCGTTGTTTCGAATAATTTGATGAGAATTGTGAATAAGTTAGCAGGGCATCTTTCTCCGTGTGGTCAGTTAATATGGTGTATTTTCTTCTTCCAGTCGAGAGTCATCAAACAGCTGAGTGTTTTGAATGATACCCTCAACATAGTTCTTGAGAATGACAACGTCAAACAGATCATCGACCGAAAGTTTTTGATAGACTGTCCTCTGAAGTTTCTAACTGGTTACCACATTGCTGTGGACGCCAACTGCCGCGTGTACTATGTGAAGACCTACTATCATTTCAAGAACATCCATTCGTACAGTACTAACGGTTTTTCGGTGAGTTACAAAAATTATTAGCGGGAAAAATGTTGAAAAAAAATAGTATATTTAGATGCACCAAAACTTATAAAAATATCGTTCTTTTAATTTAAAAAATATATATTTTTACTTTATTTTTTAATGTTTCAATGATTTTCATGTAAGGAAAAATAATTTCTGTTTTATAAAATTCTGAGTTTTTTCGAAATAAGTAAAAAGAGAGAGTCGGCCAAGAACTTTGGGAGATTTAAGATTACGAACAAACGAAAATTTACGTTTTTATTTATATAGATTTTCAAGGTTTTCCAAGATATAAATAAGCAAAAACGAAATAAAATACCTAGGCATTAAAAGTAGACCAATGCCTGAAATGGTTCACACACATAAACAAACTCAAAGACAGTGTGAGGAAACGAATACAAATCTTTAGATCTGTAAGACATACATATAAATATTTACTCTGAATGACATACTTTGTTTTCTGCCCATCAATACGGTATGGCATTATAGGATGTGGTGGAACTTATAAAAAACAGACAACCGCTATAAATAGCACAAACGATAATATTAAAAACAAATCTAATGAAACCGTTAACATATTCATCAGAAGTTCCGTTTAAAAAATTTAATATCAAAAAATTAAATGCAATATACTTCTTCCATGCAACATTACAAATTTACAAATATAATATTATACATAAAACTCCACCATTTAAAAATAACAGAAAACTCAGGCAAATATCAATTCACCCAATTCCAAAATGTTAAAAAATACAATGAGGCAATTGAACGATAAATATATGGGAGTAAAGTTTTTAATACATTACCAAAAAGTATAAGAAATATTAATAATAGTAAAGATTTTAAATTATATCTCAACATAATAACACAACCCCCTCTACACACAAGCCTGGCTTTATTATGGTGGTACATCTCTTATATGATACCATGTGAAATGATTTATTTATTCATATAGAGTGGAGACGGTTTACATGTGGTTCATTGTGTTATTTCCCGTTTTACCTCATACCTTTAACAGTTACCCGGTCTCTTTAATAAAGTTCACCAGGGTTGTCATTGGATATATGGCTATGTTTTATGGTTTCACAATGTGTCTTCCCAGGTCTCATCTCTCCTCTCCGTTCCCCTTTCGTTCCGCAAAGGCCCCACAGGGGAATAGAGTTTCATCTCTCCTCTCCATTCCCCCTTTGTTTCCGCAAAGGCCCCCCAAAGGGAAGAGTTCACGAAGGGAATTTCGGATAAGTAAATTTTTTCCAGTTCCAGCACATTTATAAATTTAGTTTGGTTCCAAAAACCATCAACAAACCACTAGCATTCCAGCTTACTATCAATTATATTGGTAGGCGATGTTTGGCCTTAGTGTTGAGATAAGTTAAGAATACTTTGTCTAATGTTGAACTAGGGCAATGCAAGGAATGCTAACACGACATATCCAAGATTTAACGAGATTTTTCTTGGAACGCTATGGCTTATACGTGCCAGAAAACTTCAGCCGTTGTCGTCGCCATGACTTGTTCGAGATACAACATGGCAGAACAGATGTTCTAGCACAAGGAATGGTGCTGTTGAATGAAATTTCTGAAACAGTGGATGTACGAGTATAAAAAGCTTTAAAAAGCCTTAAGAAATATGTATGTATTTATTATTATTATTATTAAAAGATAACCTCGTTGTATTGTATTTATGTTTTCAGACAAAGAGCGCCAAACCATCGTACGTCATCGACTATAGCAACAATAAGGTTTTTATCAGTTACGCAGAGGGTTTTTTATTCCATAGTCCAGAAGACGTCCGTAACGCTTCGGAAAGAACTGTCACTTATTCCGACATCCGTGACATGGCAATCGATCATCACAGCAACATCTTTATACTAACATCAAGCGATTTGTTTGTATTCTTCCCGGTGCTAAACGCTTCCTGCAACTTCTCGGATCCAACTGGCAACAGCTTCGCCCTGTTTCCATCACCAGAAAAGTTGGAAGAGTACACACAACGCTCGCGAGATATCATCAGTGAGGATTTGTGCATTCAACGAAGAATTAACAAAAAAACTTATATCACGTTAGTTGTAACGTTGGTTGTTTTTTTGGTCATTGGATTGTTTACGCTAGTGCTGGCTGCCGCTTATAAAATGATTGCTTCGCGCTCTGGCAGCAAACTGAACACACCAGAAATGAAAGAACCAGCTAATTATGAAATGAATAGTAATTATGAAGATAACGGTGTTTCTGAATTCCATGATTATGAAACTATCGTTTATGACACTCATTATGAAGTAGTCGATGATGATTAAGAAAACATCGAAATTAGAGTTTCTTTTTGGACCCATTGTCCATATGAATGTAAAATCTTCATTAATTCTTACTACTTCATGATAATCCACAATATTAATTACTTCATGTGAATGTTTAATCTTTATATAAGTTCACGTGAACGCACAATCTTAATTACTTGTGAGTTGTGAATTTTTATTATTTCATGTAAATCTACAATCTTGATTACTTCATGTGAATGTGAAATCTTCATTACTTTATATAAATGTACAATCTTTTCATCGTCATTTTTTATAATTATTATTTTTACTACTACATTCCTTGTTTGGACATCTTTGAATATTGTCTTTTTTATGTTACACCTCACAAGAGAGCCCTAATAATAATGTATACTAATTCGTCGTAGACCAATAATTATCACAAGCAAGGGTGTGTGCGTGTGCGGCCGCGTATTTATTACAATTTGTCCGCACACATGTTTACATCTTCCGCAGATTCCGGTTTCTAAAATATTCATTTATTCTTATTTAAAAGAAAAATTAGTTCCTTTTATTTTGTGGTACATTCTCGATTAATCAATTTAATCAACCCTCTCGAGCGATTGGTTGTATTTTAATTTTTTATCTTACCATATTATTTCATAACATGAACTGCTTACTACGGCTTAAAGTCAATAAACCCATGTAGATTTCGACATTTATCCCATATTTTTAGGTTCTGTAAATTTGGCGTAGTATTTTTATTTTTGTTGGTTTAATTGTTGGTGAAACCGTACAAGAGTCCTATCTGCTTCCAACTGTCTGCAGCCAGTGATACTATGGCATCCCTACTTGAGGTATGTTGGGAGGATGAACGTTCTGGGGAGGGGAAGGAGATGGGGCAGAGGAAGGTGGGAAGTACCTGGCTATTCAGATCTGGTCACCTAATACGGCCAAAGCCATTTCAACCAACGTTTTAATTCTGAATGGTGGTCTTACTCCAGGGCGATACTGTAAGTATCTTCCACTATGGATCTTGCCCCAAATACACTTTATATTGTTTAAAAGAATAATTTGTGAAATAACACAAACCACATGTCCACTATAATGAGCAATAGTGGATAATTAAAAAAAAATAGGATATTGTGTTCATTATAGTGGCAATTTTTGGGAAATTATGCCGTGTTCCGCTACGTCCTCCTTTAGCTAATGTTCGGACAGCATAAAGTGTCCATAATCATCATCCATATGCATAAATAACAGTCCCGATGATGGACATGGATATATAATAGTTTTTTTTTATTAAATAACCTCTTTTATATTATAGTGGTTTATTTTAACATTAATTTATACATCTAAACCGATGATGGACACTGTAATGCTGTCCGAAGCGTTGTCTAAAGAAGGAATTAGCGCAACATGACATACCTTATACCATTATAATGCTGTTGGCCATGAAAATCTCAAATCAAACCTCTTGTTCATGTTATTTTATGTCTTTTTGAATAATAAATATCTATTTTATTCGATTTAAAAAAAAAAAAAAATTTAGTATAATTTTCCCAGGAAATGTGAATATCCTTTCACGCAATTATTGATACATAAAATACCTAACTAGCAATGCAACACATTGGCTGAAAATAGTGACACACGTACGTCAGTCGCTTGGTAATATGTAGTTGAATGAAAGAAGAGCTGTAGTGCCGCGCAATTCGGTCTAGCTCGTCAGAGCAACGTCGTCGGTCGACCGAAGGTACGCGTGACACTATTTCCAGCCTTACAACAACAACACAAGCCTAGAATCATAACGACGTACGTGAAACAGCCGTACGTGTCCCTGTGTGTTAGAAAGACCTTCGGTTGAATTTACCCAATCAAATCTCGTATAAAAACAATGGATGAACCTACGGTCAGCTTTGCCCTAGCAGGCATAGAAAATTGATCTTTCCATGGATTTATTTTACTTATTTCTAAAAAAAAAAAATTTTTTTTTATTTGACTTATCTCTGATGAACTTATTACCAAAATCTCAAATGTTTCTAGAGGAACCCCTCGGAAACTTACTAATTCATCGTTATTAAAAAAAAATCGATTGCTGACAGCTAATTTTAAAGTTGAAAAAACGTTTTATATAATTTTGAAACCTTTTCACATTAAATATTTTAATGGTAAGGTCGTGTTTTAATTAATATTAAATATAAATATCATACATCCGTAGGGATCCTTCTGGAAACATTTGAGATTTTAGTAATACGTTCATAATAAATAATAAAAATGTGAGCGTCGAGCGAACCCTCGTTATTAGATACTTATGTCACCTTACAGGGAGAACAAAAATTGTGAGTATGTACTCTAGGAAAGATGTTTACTAGAAACGCTACATGATTTTAAAAAAAAAAAATGCATTTTTCATTATAAATAACCATTTAAATAAACTGCAAAAGCAGTTTGTTAACAGGTCAATTTGACAATATTTAAATAGCTCAAAAAGCACACATATAACTAGAAGCTACAATATAGAAAATATATACAGAAGAATAACAAACGTGAATAAGTAATACAATACAGAAGCACAAAATATACACCAGTTAGATATAATACAGTTAACCTTTAACTATGGAGGTCGGGTCTCAGAGGCCCAACCCCTTCTTCAATTTCTCGGAATAAACACCTTCCCCGCGCGTGCCATCCCCGCGCGTCTCAGTAGCTTCAGTTTTAGTTGTGTTATGACCAAGGAGGGAGAAGGTCGCGTCATCCGGCACTTATTACGTGAGAAATAATCATTTAAAGTCTGATCAGGGCCTGGGAGACCCGTTGACTATAATTTCCATACAAATATACTCGGGCCTATGTGACCCGTCTACTATAATTTTCTTACATTTTAGTATTACAAATTTTTTTAATTTGTTCTAGATTTAAGTGGAGTAAATGCTAACGTCTTGTTCAATCAGGAACAGGAAAAGAAAATAGAAATAGGTGATTTTTTGAAAACTTTAGCGCGGTCTCTAGTCCTGCCACATGCTCAAAGACGAGTTTTATGCACAAAGTTGCCTAGAGAATTGAGGTCGACAATTACTCGAATATTAGGTGCAGATGTGCCCCCAGCGGCAATACAGGCTGAAGAAGTTGGTCCTTAAAATCGTAAAAGATGTAGATTTTGCCCATCAAAGCTCTCTAGACAGACAACCCATGCCTGTATTAACTGCAAGAAGCCAGTTTGTCTTCAGTGTTCCAAGCCTCTATGTTCTGAGTGCCAGTAATTTTACATAAGTTTGATCCTTGTGAGAATTTTTATTTTATTTCTTTCAGAAGTTTTTTTTATGACTTTTTGTTACTGTTTCTTTTATTAGCTAGGAAAATTATTGGTTTTGATTTTTGTAATACCTACTATAATTAAGGAGCCTTAATATGATCTCAAGTCAATTAAGACTGAAAACTGACTAGGTTAGTTAAATTTGGAGATAATTATTAAAATATGAATAAAAGTTGATTATTTTTATTATTCAATCTTTTATTTATAAATACTTTATACATATAAACTCCTTGCTAAAGTCAGATTGGTCCAGGTTTGAAAATTAGAAGAATTTTATGAAGGGGTCTGTGTGACCCGACGTCCATGGGAGTGTGATTTTTTTTTCACGTCCATAGTTAAAGGTTAATATGTGCACAGGCATACACGCACACAACATACTTCAACACACTCAAAGGCGTATTTATTTATTTATCCACTGGAGTGACCACGCGAAATAAATAATTTTGCCTCGATTGCTCGAGATATCCAGACGATCATTTTTTTTTAATTTTTCGCCAACATTAAAAAAAAACATTACTTAGAATTTTTACATTAAGTCATACAAACTTATTATAGTGCTATATATAGCCAATGAGTTAACCTGTATTTTTTTGTTTGTTTCATTTTTGTAGGATTTATAGAAAACATATAAAAAAATCGTTAAGTTTATAATCGCGCGAATCCTGCGTGTTTTTTAACTTTAAAACTGCTTTGACAGCTACTTTTTCGAGTCAACATTAAATATTTTATATTTCTGTATGTTGTCTGTGGTTTACTTGATAATAAATGATACATGTCTATGGAAAAAAGACTTGATTTTAATTAGTGATGGGAATGATCGAAATATTTATATAATCGATTTTTTTAAACCGAAACATCAAAAGAATCGAATGATCCATTCGAATGAATCGCTCGGAGTGCGGGAGCAATAGCTACGGACAGGGGCAAAAAAATTTCCGTCGGGGGGGGGGGGGGGTAGGATTCGAAAATAGTAACTCGAATATCAAGACTATCCCTATCGAAAAAAAAATTGTTTGCATATTCCGGTTGTAATTTATTTTCAATAGTATGGCAATATTTTTGGTAAGCAGGTACTAGCGAAATTTCAAACGCTAATTTTAATTCCTGGCAATGATTCCCTTGTTGTCTGCTAGCAACATTAGTATTATTCCTGTTAGCCACGAATTTCAAATATGTATGCATATGCATATTTATTTTATTTTTTCAACTTATGTATCTACATATTATATAACAGGCAGATTTAATTTTGGGTACCTGTATCTTATTATGTACATTATTATTGTGCTGTAATTTTCATTTGCTGTACTTTGATATCTGTTTTATATAATATTGTAAGCTCCTGCTAAATAGCTACTTAGTGTAGCCAGTAGGTACAAATTCCCATTAATAATATTTATAATGTACCTCTTAATAATAAGATAATAATTATATGCTGTTTTGTTAAAAATAACCTCTAAATCTCATGTACGTTGTAGGCGCCTACTAGAACCCAAAACAAACCATTCATTCATTTGTAATTTGTATGCAATTCACAAATTATTATTAAGTAAATAAATTTATTTTACTACAGAAAGCGTTTCATTTTAATTACTAATTAAGAGACACCGATGTTAATTTCAAATAAATTAAATATATTTGTTCGTAGCATAGGTAGCAAATATATTATGTTTATATGAACGAACACATGTCACTTTATGAGTTTAATATAAACTGAATATTGTATACTGCCCGAAGAAGCTACGGTTGTAGTGAAACCCGATCAGCATTAAATATAAAAATGGTGTTTGCTAAGTTATTGGTTTATTTTATTTTAAATATACACTACCCGAATGTCCCGAATAGATGATACATAACCTAAAAATAACATAGGGAGGTATTAAACCTTCAATTGTGAAAAACTATCACCATGAAAATCTTTTACACATAAACTATACCTACTGGAAACGTAAATCGTCACCTAAAAGTATTAATTCATAATTTACAATTCACACACGAGGTTGATTATAACATCAACATGCTTCAGTAGACAGCCAACAATGTACTTATAAAATATTTCGTTTGTCAAGCAATCTGAGATATTTTGACATCTCGAAATATAACCTCTCGAATGTGAGAATCGATTTGCGTTTCCGAACGAATTCTGACAGTTTGAAAACGATTGTCTCGGACTGAACATTCGAATGATTTCTGACATTTCAGAGCGATTGTCTCGATTCCACTTTCGATGACATTTTAAAACGATTATTTCGGACTGTGTATTCGAATTAATTCTGACCAATCACAACGCTTGGCTGGCATCGATTATTTCTGACCAATCACAGCGACGACTTTCGATGACGTTTCAAAACGATTGTCTCGGAGTTGCATTCGATTTAATTCTGGCAATGAATCGAGATATTTCGAATGGTAAAAAAGATCGAGTAAACCATCGATGATTCATCGATTCCGCCCATCGCTAATTTTAATCGTAAACAACCCATCAGAAATCGTAGGTGAAAAAAATATTTTAAAGAATTTGATCACGGACTGTCCAAATGTAAAGAACTAAATTACTATATTAAGTACATTTAACACACTGACATTGTATTAAATTAGAAAGATAATTTCATTGTCTTCAATTACCAATAACAACCCAACCGAGGAGATGCAGCAGGCCCTCAGCCGAGCCAAGCCTCAAGATAAGACCATTTAAATTGATCGTATTTCATACTAACTTCATTTTAACTATTCTCAATGATTTATATTACTTTAAATGTACCCTTCCCTCCCTCATCCCCATCACCTACCCTAAGGATCTATTCACACTAACACACTTTTCGTTCTTTAAACATTTTGCAAAAATATTTGGGAATTATATAAAAATAAACACAAACTTAATTATCGATTTTTCTTAGTCCAATGACTCTAAATAAATTAAATATATATCACCAAAACGTAAGAGGGCTACGCACTAAGACTGACACATTGCTGATGGCAGTTCGATCCAACGAGTATGACGTTATCGCTCTGACCGAATTGTGGCTTGTTGATGGCATCCGTAATGAAGAGTTATTTGATGATCGCTACGATGTACACCGCCGAGATCGGGACTACGCTTGCACAAGGCAGCGCTTGGGCGGGGGTATCTTAGTCGCTGTTCGTCGTGAACTGGTAGCTCACGAGCGCCCAGGGTGGCATTTGCGAGCTGAGGACATCTGGATATCATTAGAATCTAAAGGATCCAAACACACAAATTTTCACATATGCTGTGCTTACCTCCCTAAAGGACCAACATATCGTGAAAATATGGAAACGCTTCCTCACCCAAATTTCTGCACTTACGTTGCAATTTCCCTCAGACAAATTCATTATCCTAGGTGACTTCAACCTCTCTGACATTTCATGGAATAAGTCTCCCAATAACACGTCCTTTATACCCAGTGATCGCTTATCGCCTGTTAGCACATCATTTATAGACCGCATGCATTTTTCTGGATTGCGCCAATTGGAATTCCAAATACCAACGGTCACTTTCTTGATCTCGTCCTATATAATGACTTCGTCACGGTCTCTGCATGTGATGAACCATTAATTTCAGAAGACCCTCATCACACCTCACTAATCATAGAGGTTTCATTTTCTGAACCCGATCCACTAGTGGAGGAACTAAGAAGCGGTTACGTCTTTAGGCGCGGTGATTACGAACAAATTAATACATGTCTCGACCAGGTAAACTGGCATGAGCTGCATTAAAAAAATTCTATTCACAATTAAATAATCTTATAGACGCCCACATTCCCAAAAAACTATGTAGGAATTCTAAATACCCGCCATGGTATAATTCGGCCCTCATTAAATTGACATCAGAAAAATACAAATACTTTCAAAAGTTTAAGATATACAAAAACCCATCTGACTACGCCACTTTCTCTTTACTAAGATCACGCCACAAAAAACTTAATTGGGAATGCCACAATATTTACTTACTAAAAATCGAACGTGATATATCCTCCGACCCAAAAAAAGTTTGGAATTACATAAAATCCAACTCCAAATCCCACGGTGTTCCGAACACTATGACATTTAAAGACGAAAAAGCTGAAAATGGGTCTGACATCTGTAACTTATTCTCTAAATATTTCATGTCTGTCTACAACAATAATTCTCGAAACATCCAGATCCTACCGGACAACCCCAAAGAGCTCTGTGTTGCTAGCATTAATAATATTGAAGTCGACCAGCATCATATACAGAAACACCTTGAAGATTTAGATCTCAAAAAAGGCGCAGGCCCAGATAAAATTCCCCCTTTCTTCATAAACAAATGTGCCCGCAGCCTATCTAAACCGCTATCCATAATTTTTAGTCGCTCCCAAATAATAGTCCCAAACACTTGGAAAACGGCATTTGTAACTCCCATCTTCAAGAATGGCCAAAAATCTGACGTCGAAAATTATAGGCCAATTTCAAAGCTCTGCATCTTTAGTAAGGTTTTCGAAAAAATTGTGTATGACCAGATGTTTTCGGCCTTGAGATCGTCACTCAATAATAACCAACATGGATTTATGAGGGGGAAATCTACAACCACTAACTTAACGGCATTCACCGAATTCTTACAAGATAACATGGATCATCGTATACAGGTAGATGCAATATATACAGATTATAGCAAAGCTTTTGATTTAGTTATTCATGATATCTTGCTGAGAAAACTTTTACAAATCGGTGTACACGGAGACCTCCTCAGATGGCTCTCGTCCTATATTGCAAACCGTAGCCAAGCAGTAGTTGTCGGTGGCTATAAATCGAACTGGGAAACCGTGCCGTCGGGAGTACCCCAGGGGTCATTATTGGGACCATTAGGTACTCTTTAATATATATATTAATGACATTGGGAAATGTTTTCACCACTCCAGAACTTTATTATACGCAGATGACATGAAAATATTCTCCCCTGTTACGTGTATCAATGAGTGTACCCGCATGCAAGAAGATCTAAATCGCCTAAATATTTATTGTGCAGAACACAACCTGCAAATAAATGTAAAAAAATGTGGCACCATCAGCTTCACCCGAAATAAAAATCCCATTTCTTTTAATTACTCCCTTAACGGCACAATACTGAGCAAAATGACAGAGGCTAAGGATCTGGGAGTAGTGTTAGATTCAAAATTACTTTTTGAGCGCCATATCGAATCCATGGTCGCAAAAGCTTCCCAGGTACTTGGCTTTGTACTCAGAACATGCAAAAATTTTAAAAAAGTAAATACCATGAAAATGCTGTACTTTGCGTATGTACGCAGTTCTCTGGAGTACGCCTCTCAAGTCTGGAATCCCAGGTATAAGTCACACATAGAAAGGATTGAGAAAGTGCAATATCGTTTTCTACGATACCTTGATTTTCGGGCCTATCGTCCTCATCTGAGTCACGAGGAGTCAGCAGCGTTTTTCAGGATTTCGTCACTGGAAAGTCGTAGACACTCCGCAGACGTACTATTTTTACAAAAAATTGCCACCTCTGTGATAGATTGCCCGGAATTACTAAAAAGAATTCAATTAAGAGTACCCATCAGACAAACCAGACAAAATCACACATTAAACATCCCTCAATGTAACACTAACTCAAAACAAAATGCTTTTATTCACCGTGCTTCATACAATTTTAATACTTCATACAGTAAATTAGACTTATTTAACTCAGCACCCCACAATTTCAAACCTAAAATCAATAAATAATTAAATTATCATTAATTATTTTTTTTTTTGGTAAATTAATGTTTTTAAGACAAGATTTTTTTTATGCATAGCACAAAGGATAACAATTATTTTTATAAGCAATAATTGTTCGCCTGAAACACTCATCCACATTGAAAAATCTCCTGATAAAAGATACATGACGCCAACGGGACTCGAACCCGTGTCCCTTCGATTTCCGGTCGACAGCTCTGACCACTGAGCTATGGAGGCTTATCTCTTACCCGCGAAATTATTCAATATATGCTAGTGTTTCATTCAACAATTACTGCTTGTTACATTTTTTCACCTGAAAACAAACAACTTTATTTTATAGGCCTTTTCGCTTCCGTGGTCCTGCTGCACCTACATATCTGTGTTTATTTGCATATCTACCATTTGGTAGAAAAGCAGTTGGGAGAAACCAGTTTGACATTTTTTATTTATGAAAAGAGTACCAATTCCAAAAAGGATACAATATACAGATAATGAATGAATTTTGAATTTAATCTTTAAACATTTGAATATTATTTATTGTACATTAATAATATACTGTCACTGAAAGAACAGTTTGTATGGGGAAACCTAATAAAGACAAAGTCGTTAAAATGCATTTAAAAGAAATTACATTAAATGTCAGATTGCAAGAATTGACAATTTGATTTCGAATACGTCTTCCTTCAGCGAGACGTTTCCTGGGAAGTTCTAATTCTTCTGAAATGGATAATGGCCTATTATCCATTTCAGAATAGTTATCTTGTTCATCGATTCTACTTATCCTGCGCAGGTTGTGTAACACGACGCATGAATTAATAATGCGGGTCGCTCATGCAGGCTCATACATCAAAATCCGCTGGACCGATAGGCATCTCCAAGTCCCTTTTAGAACTCCAAAACATCTTTCCACAGCTGATCGAGCTTTACAGTGTGCATCGGTGTATCTATTTTCTTTTTCAATGACTGAATTTGGAATAGGCGTCATTAGCCACGGTTCCAAAGGGTAGCCTGAATCTCATGTTAAGTACAAACACACCGTATATTAAAATGAACATAAGTTTTGTTGTTTAAATTGCTTTCAAATGATATATTATATTCGTTTTGTATTTAAATCGAATATAATATATCAATATCTTTAATGTTTCCTGTTCTATGTTGAGAGAAGAAAATATTATATGCTGTGTACTTGTTTTTGTTGAAAAAATATTTATAAAAACAAAAAAGTCTTTTTTGTAATTTGAGTGTTGTCAATAAAACATTTATTATGTACTACATGTCATGAATTATTTATACCTATGAGCCACGTTTTCCTTTCTCCTCTTCCATGCCAGAGCTCCATAACACGACGAACTTGCGAACCGGCCCAAATCTGGCTGTCATGCCGCGATCTAGGATACCATGCATTTACATCCAAGATAACCAAGTTCGGATCACAAATCTGAAATGTTCATTATTTATCATAACATGACTTTCTTGTGCATATTAAATTACACAAAGAATGATGAAGATGATCAAAATGAAGAGCTCACCATTTGCACGTTTAAGGAGTGATTCCCGTGATGATTGCAGTACATATCTTCTTGTACTGCAGGAGCAATGGTAGCTATACGAGTGCAGTCAATTGCTCCTATAGTGCCAGGGAAAGGATCACCGGACTGCTCAAATATTTGTCTGGCCTTTTGCCTATCTGCAGCAGTCAAAGGGAATTCAACCCACGTCTGGAGTAGTGTGTCGTTGATAGCCGATGAAACATTTAAAATGCATCGGCTAACCGACGACAGACAGACAGCCAAGCCCCACTCGTGACCTATACCTCTCTGGTACGAGCCCACAGCGTAAAATCTTACTGCAGTAAGTCCCTGTGAAAAATTCAGCTATTAATAGTGTATCTTATTTTGTCATGGATTACATAGTTAATTGAATGTACCTCTCACCTGTGACTGGACAGACAGTCCATGCTTTCTTCTCGGTTGTAAGATAGTGGATAACGAGTTCATTAGGGAGTGGCCAATTTCCTTAGATATATATATTTTTTTTTATATATTAACTCCACACAGGAGGCCCTGAAGAAAATAATTTCCCTCAGGGCCTATGTCATCTTTGGGGATGCTGTGTGGAGGGTCTTTTTGTGGAGAGGAAGGAGTGAACATGGGTCTTGAAGAGTCCCATGTTGTAGGAGGGAGGAAACACAGAGGCCGGCAGTTCGTTCCACAGCCGAGCTGTTGAACTTAAGAACGAATCGTAGAAGCGACCCGTTCTCATGTGACAAGTGTCAACTGAGTACGCACCGGTGCCGAAGGGATCAATGACGCTAGTTCCTCAGAGCATCTTCCAATGTAATACCGATAGAACAAGGACAGCATTCCTACCTGACGCCTGTGCTCTAAAGATTGCAGTCCGTTTGTTAAGATTGGGGAATCTATCAAACGAACCGCTTTTCTGCACAGAGTCAAGGGTTTTTTTCAGGTATTTAGGGGCTCCGGACCAGAGATGGCTGCCAAATTCGACAGTAGGGCGCACTTGCGATTTGTACAGGGTCAGCAGTTGTGTATTATTAAAGTATCTGCGGGCCCTGTACAGTGCGCCCAGCTTCTGAGAGGCCAACTTTACTCTGGCTTCCCTTGGAGCCCCCGTACCTGAGCTGGTCACTTATAGTTATACCAAGCATATCAATGGAAGGCCTGTTCGGAAGATCGCTTCCGTTGAAGGAGACTAGATTATCATTTGGATCCCTTTTAGACGTAATCAGACAGGATTGGGTCTTTGAAACATTAAATTCGACGAGATTATTTTTACCCCAGGAGGAAATACTTTCGAGATAACCGTCCATTCTCTGCTTCAAAGCCCTCCGAGCCGTTGGAGTTTGTGGGCCCTTTGGGGGCTTGTCAAACAAAAAGCTATCATGAACTGTACTGTCATCCGCGTAACAATGATATTCTGAATAAATTCAGGAACTCCGTTTGCCCCATTTCCATGAGATTTTGGGCGTCTCTTAAGATACGTTAGGGGATTCTAACTTCGTTGTGGTTAACTTCAAAACCCACAATTTCGAGCGCCAGCCATCCTGCAGCCATTTTATCTGAAACTTATTATTATTTATGTAGAAATCCTCAATGGTATTTGTAGTTTATTGTAAATTAAATCACTTTTATCAGGCTTTCAACATGTTACGTACTTTACAAACATCGAAATTACGTAATTCAATTCATTTAATAGCATTATTGTGCCACAAACAAGTCACTAATCATGTTTACAGTCAATACTTACGAGAATATTAAGTTTTCTCTTGTTAAAACTACGCAAATATTGCTAATTGTCAAAACGTCACACTTAAATGAAGCAAATTCTCCGCGAATGCTAGCATTCGGCCGACAAAAGAGAGCTCACGGGGTACCCTTAGCGGAAGGCTATGAGTTTTGGCACGCACTCGAAAATCTAAAGATTCCATCTGTCATCGAGAGAACCGGAATCGTTTCATACGAATAATCAGAGAAAAATCGTCAATTTGAAGGAAAGGACGATTTTAGTGTCGTGTAGAACGAGAATCGCCCTCCTAGGACCTTAAATTCTTTATTTATTTTCTCTTCACAGCCGCACAGATTATTTTATTGATGCGGATTTTCCCCACGTCATCCGTTAGGGATTTCACCGTATTTTTCTCCGTGGTGGCTGTTGGACATTTACTATAGGTACATAGGTGTTGTATGTTGCGGATCTTATCCATCTCTATATTGCGGACTTCCACGAAAGCTCTATGCCAGTGTTTCCCAGCCTTCTTTATGCCATGCCCCGCCGTATTCTTTTCAGAAGTCAGATGCCCCACCGGCATCTTTTTTTACGAAACAACAGGTAAATTTTAAAATCATAATCTAATATGTTTGTAAATATATGAACCCCTTAAGAAATTGAATAAAACCTTTTCTAATGCATTTATTACAACTGAAATTAAATTCAGTTATGCTTGCTACAAAGAAATTTTATGTTCGGATCTAACTTAGTTAATTTCGGTCTTAGGTCCTTAGTTTTTTGTCAAACGATTTAGTTTTTTAATGAGTAAATCGCTTATGGCGCTAAAACCACATTCCACCAAATAAGTTGAGGGAAAGGTTAATAATAATTTTCTGGCATGCAAAGTAAAGTTAGGATATTTTATGTTAATTTCTTTGCAAATTCTTAGTGTAAGTTTCTTCTAAGCCTTAATTTCACATTCACACTAAAAACTAAGCAAAAAACCGTTATCACGTTATTACTGTAATTCTTCATGTTCACGCAAGCCAAATTAAATGGCATAAGTTGTCACTCATACGAGGATCCAGGATAAAGTATTCTAATTTTCTTCTGTTATTATTCATTTTCACAGAAGTCACAGTTATTGCAACACGTTCTCAATCATTCAAAGGAAACTTTTTTCTTAATTTCTTACTGTGATTATTCATGGTCAAGCATAATAAGATACATTCACACTCATACTAAGGAAAACCCGTCTCTTTTCTCGTGTTCTTTCTGTAACTATCCATGTTCGCAAAAGTCAAGCTTAATGGAAAACATTTGCATTCATACTAAAGCAAAACCATTCTCATGTTCTTACTGTAACTATTAATGTTCACAAAAGACAAACTTAGTGACTCAAATTCGCATTCACACTAAGGATAAACCGTTTTCATTTTCTTACTGCGATAATTCATGATCACAGAAGTCACGTTTAATTAGAAACAATAGCACTCATACTAAAAAAAACAATTCTTAATGTAATTATTCATGTTTATGGAAGTAAAATTTGATGATCCACATTATCACTCACATTTAGGATAAACCATTTTCATTTTATTAGTGTAACTATTCATGTTCACAAAAGTCAAGCTTAAAAAGACACATTCGCACTCATACTAAGCAAAATCCATTCTCATGTTCTTACTGTGATCATTTGTGTTCACTAATTTCCAGCTTAATGTTCGAATTCGCACTCATGCTTAGGAAAAATCATGTATTATGTAAATCTAATCGTAATTATATATTTTATTTTAGGAAAATTAACAGTTACGTGGTTGGTTTATACACGTGCAATTACTGAGAAACCAATTATAGATTTCCTCACTTTACTTATACATTATATAGGTATAAAATACCTATACATTATATAGGTATGAAAAAACTAAGCAATACAAAAACTACAACTACAGCTACATCCTGCATAGTTTCTGTGATTTTAGATAATTATTGAAATTGTAACGGGTTTCATTTTATTTTAAGTACAATTTGGCGTATATTTCAATTTTGTACATCTCAGGCATATTTTTGTATGACCGATGAGTATTCCCCTTTATATTATCCCATATTCCTAAAATATTTGAATCAATAATCACGAAGAAAATCACACCTATCTTTAAAAATGTACTGATCGAGGAACAGCATGGATTTAGATCTGCTAAATCTACTACTACTAACTTACTATCTTTTACCAATTCCATCGTCAATGGTCTAGAAGATAACTCACAAATAGATGTTCTATATACCGACTTCTCTAAAGCTTTCGACAAAGTAAACCACTCAATCCTTATGGCCAAACTATATGCTATCGGTATTAGAAACCCCTTGCTATCATTCTTTAATTCTTATTTAAGCAATAGAAAACAAAGAGTTAAATTAAACAACTTTGTGTCTACTATTATTGAAGTAACGTCCGGCGTACCTCAAGGAGCACATCTAGCACCGCTTCTTTTTAACTTGTTTATAAACGACATTATTAGTATTTTTTCTCATACACGCTTTTGGCTTTTTGCTGACGACAATAAGATTCTAAAGATAATAAAAAATCACGATGACTGCCTTATTTTCCAATCGAATATCGACTCTTTCAATGATTGGTGTAAAATTAATTGCTTGAAACTAAATGTCGATAAATGCAAAATTATGTCCTTCTATAGATCAAAAAAACCGATTGTCTTCGAATACAAACTTAATAATATTTGCTTAGCAACTGTTACTTCTATTAAAGACCTTGGTGTCTCTCTTGATAGCAAGCTTTCTTTTCGGGATCACATAACTGCAATCGTTAATAAATCGCTAAAACTACTTGGTTTCATAACTAGAATCACTTTGGACTTCAAAAACGTAAATACCCTTAGAACTCTTTACTGCTCCTTGGTTCGCCCCCATCTTGAATATGCTTGTGTTATTTGGTCTCCTTTTTATGCTGTCCACATTCGACGCATTGAATCTGTTCAACATCGGTTCTTAAGAGGGATTGCTAGGAGGCTAGGTTTAGAAAAAGGCAAATACTCATATGATGAAATTGAACTAACTCTAAACCTCTCTACTTTGGAAGTCCGTCGGGAAAGAAATGACCTCATTTGCTTCTTCAAAATTATAAATGGTATTATTGATTCACCTACTCTACTGCAACTCATTCCCTTCAATATCCCCTCGCAAAGACTCAGAAATAATGAACTGCTCTTCCTCAACCATCATTCGACAAATTATGGATATTATTCACCATTGTCCAGAATGTGTAGACTGGTCAACTCAAGTCAAAACCTTAACTTTTTTGGGATAAGTCTAAATGATTTTTGCCAGTCGCTAAAAAAGTGACTGAATATTATAAGTGTCCTGTAGTCCTGACCCACGGCGTATTTTTGACTTGATTCGACATGTCACTTTATTTTTTTATATTATATCTACCATATGTCCTTGCTTTCATGTACCTTTGTCTACTCCTATATTTTTCATTTTACTTTATTCGTGTTATTATTTTGTAATTTGGACGATGTCCGTTAATAAATAAATAAATAAATAAATGTGTGGAATGCCTACTTGTCTCATCTCTGAAGCGTGGTGCCCCACCAATGAGGCGCTATGTCGGGAAACACTGGTGTATAGCGAAATTCACTGTCACTGTATAGTTCATAATATATATTGCAGTAAAAGCAGCGAAAAATAACTGTTTGAATTATCTTTTTGGTAACATTACTGATTATACTCTGTAAATTGATTAATTATTTAATAAATATATTTAAAATGAAGAAAAAAAGTATTACCGAACATTCACATTGATTTTTTGACATACCCAGTAGATATGTATCGATTTTCCTTTGGTGTAAGACAACCATTCAGTATTGAAAGTTGCTTGAAATTGCTTTGGCCGTGTTTGGCGACTGGATCTGAATAGTCAGGTAGGTACTTCTTCACCTTCATCGTGGGATGCCATAGTCTCACTGGCTCCAGACGGTTGGCAGCAGTTAATAAAATTAATAAAGAGTGGAGACTTAAAAATGAAACTTCCAGTGTCAGATATCTAAATGGTATTTAGAATTTAGTTTTTTAAATTAATGTTTGTTTAACTTGTGCATTTGTAAATACCTCGCAGGCTTCCATCAGACATTAAGTCTTGGGCTTTTGTAAATACCTCGAAGGCTTCAGTCAGACCTGTGCTTTTGTAAATATCTAGAAAGCTTTCTTCATACATAAAGTAATAAAGTTTTTGACGAGTATGAAGGTGTCGAATTCCGCTGCGTGCTTAGTAACACTTGGTTAAAACTTACTTATTTTCCTAAAAAAGAACTATTTATTTTCGTGGAAATGGTAAAGATGCATTTAAATTCCAGTTTTTCTCAATTGCATTTGGTTCTGTTTAAAAATTACATCGAAAAATAAGTTCAGATTAGACATCAGCACTTTCGGCGAAAATAAAGAATTAACAAATTATTAAAAATTGATTTACTTTATTCTATTGGGATACTAGGAAATAAATTATTTACATCTTAGGACACAAACTTAGCGTGGTTAGGGATTTCCAAATTCCTTAAGTTATTGACAAATTATAACGCATTCTTAACCCTTTCACACCAGCATTATTAATTCCACATATTCAAAATATGTATTGCTTAGAAAATTATTTGAAATTTTGTTGGTCTTTGGTTTTTTTTTTTTTTTTAATTTGGCGTAACATTGGACGTCAGAGGGTATTTTTTAAATAGTAAGGTAGAATAAAGATAACACAAAAGTAATATAAATAAATCTTAAATATCAAAAATGCACATTTACAATGCTGTGATAATCTCTAAGGTTTTAAAAAAATAACATTAATTAAAATTCATTCAGAAATTAAGAAATACTCTATGATTATAATTTTTGAAAATTCGCCAATGCTTGTTTAAAATTGCTTTTTTCCGGGATGTGTCTTCAGGAAACACAAATTACATCTGGAAAAAATGGCGAATAAAGCTCAATAAGTCGGTATCTGTAATGAAATGATTAGTTTATTAAAACCGAGTCAGACAAACAAAAATCCGTTTTATCTGAAGTCTCGATAAAACTAGTTGCCTAATAAGTTTATTCTGTTTATAAATTTTAATAAACCATAAAATTTAGGTACCTGTGGGTTACTTCAATTTTTTTTGTTAATTTTCAAATAAGTCACTAAAACAAATTTTCACTGCTTCTTTCACCAGCTTTTGACACTTATGAATAGGGTTATTCTGAATAATTTCGAAGTTAAATTCTTGTAAAAAATTGACGGTCTTAGTTATGTTGTCTGCCCTGATCATGGACACTGCAACGCTGTCCGAAACGTCGGCTAAAGAAGGAGTTAGCGCAACACGGCATAACACCCCAAAAACAAAAAAAACAAAAAAACACATCTGAAACACTTCTAGGTGACCAAATTTTTAAACCAAAAACATGATTTTGCATTACTACGTATGGCATCGCCTTAAGGCTTACTTTAGTCAGCAGGAATAGTTACAGTTGGAACATGAATAAGGTATTTATGTCAAGTATGGGTAAGAATGTGACTTTTTTCTTGTTTCCTTTTCGAGATCGTGAAGAGCGTAAGTAGGAAGACGAATACCGTTTTATTCCAGTGTGACTGCATAAGCGTAACGTTAAATCTGACTTGCGTGAGCAGGAGTAGTTACAATGGGAATATGAATCAGGTTTTTCTGCAGTATGGGTGCGTAAGTGTTTCGGTAAATATGACTTGAGAGAGCAGGAGAAATTAAAATGGTAACATGAATAAGGTTATTATCCAGTATGGGTGCGTAAGTGTAACGTTAATCGTGACTTTTTTGAGCAGGAGTAGTTACAATTAGAACATGAATAAGGTTTTTCCCCAGTATGGGTGCGTAAGTGTATCGGTAAATATGCCTTGCGTGAGCAGGAGAAATTACAATGGGAACATGAATAAGGTTTTTCTCCAGTATGGGTGCGTAAGTGTACCGTTAAACTTGTTTTGCGTGAACAGGTGTAGTTACAATGGGAACATGAATAAGGTTTTTCTCCAGAATGGGTGCGTAAGTGTACCGTTAAACTTGTTTTGCGTAAACAGGTGTAGTTACAATGGGAACATGAATAAGGTTTTTCTCCAGAATGGGTGCGTAAGTGAATTGTTAAATACGATTTTTCTAAGCAGGAGTAGTTACAATAAGGACATGAATAAGGTTTTTCTCCAGTATGGGTGCCTAAGTGCATTGTTAAACGTGACTTGCGTGAGCACGAGTAGTTACAATGGGAACACGAATACGGTTTTTCTCCAGTATGGGTGCGTAAGTGCACTGTTAAATTTGATTTGCGTGAGAAGGAGTAGTTACAATAGAGACATGAATAAGGTTTTTCGCCAGTATGGGTGCGTAAGTGCACTGTTAAATGTGACTTGTGTGAGCACGAGTAGTTACAATGGAGACATGAATAAGGTTTTTTGCCAGTATGGGTACGTAAGTGCACTATTAAATGTGACTTGCGTGAGTACGAGTAGTTACAATGGGAACACGAATACGGTTTTTCTCCAGTATGGGTGCGTAAGTGCACTGTTAAATTTGATTTGTGTGAGCAGGAGTAGTTACAATAGGAACATGAATGAGGTTTTTCTCCTGGATTCATCTTCAGGTCCGTTATCATGTCTGAAAAAGATGGCAGATAAAGCTCAATAAGTAGGTATCTATAGTGAAACGTTAAGATTATTAAAACCGATTAAGATAAAAAAAAATCAATTTTACATGCAGTCTCGGTAATACTTTCAGAGTGCTCTAAGCATTCCTTTTTAACATCTGGCAGGTCTATATCTATTTCCGTATAAGGAATTCCCCCTCCATCTTCATCTCGGGGTCGTGTTTTTTTTTTAATAGGTACAGTCTCCATATTAATGCTAACTGGAACAGAATAACAACTAATGTTAATATATACAAAGACATGAGAGATATGTGTATGATAATTTGTATTTATTGTTAGATTGTTTCATATAGTTTAATCAAGATCCTGCTGAAAGATATTTAACTTACCAAATACAATGCAAATTCAAATCACATGAAAATCAATAATCGGATAGGTTTATTATGTCGAAATCGACATGTGGTTATATGCATCTGAAATATGGATACGGCGTAACGTTGTTGAAATGTTAATAATTCTCACACTTATATCAATGGTCACATTAAACAAGCTTAGACGTGAAATATTGTGAAAAATCACGGGTCATTATAATTCAAATTTTTAAAATGGAAAATAAAATAAATTCATGAAAAATTATTTTAATTATATAAGTAGGTTCTCAATATCAGTTGCGAGTAAAGCAATATTTTGAAGGGTAAATCAAAAGGGCAGCTCACGTGAAATAACACAAACCTGCGCTATATAAATGTTGTGTTATTATTATTAAAATAATGGACGCCAAGAGGGAAAGTAAAGAACAAGCAGCTGTTCTAATTATGTGAATTAAAGACTTCATTGATATGCAATGCAACTTACTAGTTGGCTGAACACTCTCGGCATACTGCAAACATTCCTTCTTCACATCCGGGAGGTGGATTTCAACATCCTTATAGGCCAATTCACCTGAGCCTTCTTCCTGTGACGATGGTTCAGTTTGAATAGAAACACTCTTTGGGTTGGGATTCATGGCACTGCTGTGATAGCGTACTGTCGTGTGATGGTAATTATTCTCAGCTAAAAACAAGTAAAATCTGTAACCAAACCTTTCTCTTTGAACCGTTTATATTATTAAAAATAATCAACACTTTTATTATTAATAAAACCAACATGTTTCGTAATTAATGCTCATCAATTCAGGGTTTACTAAAAACTAATCCAAATAAAAGGTTTGCCGTTTTTGAGGTAAGGAAAAAAATGATTTGATGTGACAGGGTAAAGGTAAGATGAACTTAATTAATGCTTGATTTTAATGTTTGACAGCGGCCGTAAATGAACAACGATCAAACTCATGTACTCTCGTCGGTCTCTCGTGTTTTATCGCGAAGGCATTTTAATGATCAACTGATCACTTGAGCGATATATTCTTACAATTAACAAGCACAAATTTACGAGTTTAAGTGTTACTTAGTTAATATAATAGAACCTACTTACATAAAATGCGAAGGACAAAGGTCAATTCCAAGACGTTGAAGAAACGTCATAAAAAATAGAAGCAGTTCAATATCAATTTGTGTGTAGTTCATATAATATTACTTTACAAAGATGGAGCAATAATTAGATACGAGAAGGAGGCTAAGGAGACTATGTGACACATTAGTCTGACTGGTCTGACAACTGACGTCCACAGTAGTCTCACAATAAATCAACTATCTGTAGATTGTTAACTACGCCCTCTTTCCTTACGTTTGGTTTGGTGAAGTTTTAACCATAGATCTGGCAAATTTGTATACACCACGCATCCCCGACGTCACATCACACCATCGAAAAAAGGATGGAGGAAATTTAAAAAAAAGGCGCAACCATAGACAATTTAATTCTGCTTCGGAACCTACCTAAAACCCAATTCATTAGCCTAAAACATAAGTAAAATGTCACCCAAGACCACAAGGTCCCATCTTACAAAGCCCTGTCCTAAGAAAGAAATGACCTTTAAAGAATCTTACTTTACAGCTCATTTTCTCAGGACAGCGTTTTATCAGAAGGAAGCTGAAAAACAAACTCATAATTACATGTACAATATTTTTATTTTTTTAATATAAACATGAAATACAATAATATAAGCACAAAACACATTAAGATGGTGAATTTAGAAGAAATTACTGTATCAATATAAAAAAAGCTGTTGGAAATGATAGTTATTTTCTTTCAACATCCAACGGCTATCGAAAAAAATATTGTCAATAAGGCAGTCAACGGTTCAACCTACTGTTTTAGCTGTATTAGCGTCTAATTACATTTGTAGCAATGCTCACTTCTGGGCGGCGCAGTTCCTACCCGATTAGAATAAACATTGGTCAATTTTCTCCGGTTGGCACTACTGTTTCGAGCTATCGGTCCGGAGCGCACTTCGTCGAGCTCAGTTGCTGGCTGGACTCAGGGGACTACGGTGTGGTTTGTGTGACACTGGAACATGAGGGACTACTTTGCAAGTCACGAAAGGTCTTTTTCTCTTTTAACTTTTTAATCATGTAACTTATCATTATAATAGGGATTACTTATTTAACTTCTTGCATAGTTATTTTATACTACGCTGGCGCCCACTCAGACATTCCTTACAAGATTTTTAATGTTTTAAATTAATAATGTTACTTGCTCTTTAGTCATATTTTTATCAAGAGGGCGTTAAACTTACGTACATTCTTGACACGCCCGGAGATAAGATGTTTATTAGAGTCTCATGTTTATTTTTATTGATCAAGTATTTTAATAATTGTTATTTAATAAATTAGCGTCTGTTGATATTTAAAACCTTCTATTATTTAACTGCCTTCTCAGATCTCATCTCTACCTACATACATTGTGTTCAGTGCGTGTGCGTAGATGACTAGATTATTGTATTTCGTAATTACCAATTAATGTCACAATCGTTAGATCCATCATTAATTTATACCATTAATCTTTTCATCACCCATCCATTGGCAACAATGTTACAAATGGAAGCCCTTGTGGGAGAACCTAATTTTGACTAAATAATAATGCAGTATTTTTTTTCTTTCCTTGTTTTAATCTTGTATTGAGATGTCTGACTTTTTTTAATGAATTTTCTTGTATAATCCCTTGAAAGACCTTTCGTGTTGCATTGTAGATGTTCGGGTGTTGTTCGATTTTACATCGTGTCACCGAGGTTTTTTATTAATTTTCATTTTACGCAGCTTTGTTATCCGGCACAACTCATGACGTTTTTCGTCTTATTATCGTGTTCGTTAGTACGCTGACGTCACACTTATTTTATATTATTTTTTGTGTTTTGCGGTATTTGTTGTTGTTGTATGCTTGCATGTTCTTATGATTTTTTTCTACCTACCCTGTTAGTTAAGTATGACGGATTCGACCATTTTAACAAGAAGTCGTGCGTTAATCATGTCTAAACCAGAGGATGGCACTAATTCGGCAAATTCGGCGGTCGCGTCTAACACAGTTCCGGTTTACAAATGGAACTTAACCTTCGACGGCACTGGGAACGTACATAATTTCATTGAACGGGTCAACGATTTGTCTCTATCTCGGAACGTAAGTACAGCTTCTCTTTTTTCGTCTGCGGTGGAACTTTTTACAGGTCATGCTCTAGACTGGTTTAGAGTCAACCGTCCTTCATTTAAGTCATGGACGGATATTGTAAATGCTCTAAAGGAAGAATTTGAGTTACTGGACCATGAAAGACGGTTAGTTGCTCAGATCAGAGCCACGTACCAGCATCTAAAAGAGAACCTGGGTTCATTCATAACTCGTGTTTTGACTTTAAGCAATCAATTGTCGTCAAAATTACCAGATGACGAAATTCTGGAAATATTGCAATGTAATATGTTACCGAGATACATTAAAAAATTATCGCTCTCTGTCATCTCGGACATTAATTGTCTTAAAAGATTGGGAAAAATGATTGAACTAGCAGACAGTCGGTCTGATTCCAGACCTTCCCCGCCAAATGCAAATACTGTTAATTATAATAATGTTTCTCATTCCTCCTCAAATAATGCATTTAGCAGAGGGAACAACAGAATGTCTCATAATAATCCCAATTTCAGGAATCATCGTCA
The DNA here is from genome assembly GCF_061612785.1 of Hesperophylax consimilis. NCBI lineage: Eukaryota > Metazoa > Arthropoda > Insecta > Trichoptera > Limnephilidae > Hesperophylax > Hesperophylax consimilis. The sequence continues at coordinate 21,418,555 of NC_142854.1, read as the reverse complement.
ATCTTTTGAGTTCAATAAACGTAGCCCGTCAAATATGAGTTCTAGGGAGGTGAGATGTTTCCGCTGTGGCCGTCCTGGGGTGAAGGCGCCTTCATGCAATCATTTTTAATTTTGTAGTTATGCCAGATATAAAATCTAACATCATCCTTGGTTGCGACTTTTGGAAAGTCTTCAACATTTGTCCCAAGTTAACTAAATTAATGACTATTGACTCTGACAAAAGTTGCGTGTCTGAGGTAAGAGGACTGGATAGCTTTGAGAATTTAGATTCATATCAACAATCAATCTTAAATAACGTTATACATGAATTTGAAGCCTTTTCTGGAAATCGTTTGGGTAGAACGTCTCTTGAAAAACATGTCATTGACACGGGTGATTGTCAGCCTATTAAGCAACGTGTTTATCCGATATCTCCTCATTTATTGCCGGAAGCTCACAGAGAACTTGATAGACTATTAAATCTGGGAGTAGTAGAACCCAGCAATAGCTCGTGGAATAATCCTATTGTTTTAGTGCCCAAGAAAAATGGTTCTTTTAGACTTTGCTTGGATAGTAGAAAACTCAACGCGGTCTCGCGGCGGGACGCTTATAGTCTACCGTTGATATCTGATATCTTTAATAGTCTCGGAGGAGCACGTTATCTATCAACTTTAGACCTCAATGATGCTTTTTTTCAAATCCCGTTAGAGGAAGATTCTAAGGAGAAAACCGCATTTACTATCCCTAAACGAGGCCTCTTCCACTTTGTAACAATGCCTTTTGGTCTTCATGGTGCGAGTTCTCGGATGATGAGGCTAATGGACAAGGTTTTGGGTCCGGAGTTCGATGGGAAGGTCTTTTGTTATCTAGATGACATAATTATCATTAGCTCTACCTTTGAAAAACACATTGATCTTTTAAGACGGGTTAAACAAAAGTTACAAGCTGCGGGTTTGACAATTAACGTAAAGAAGTCAGTCTTTTGTCGTGATTCCCTTAAATACCTAGGTTTCGTGATTGATAAGGATGGTTTGAGAACTGACCCGGAAAAAGTAAAAGCAATCTTTGACTTCCCCATTCCAACGTCGCAAAAGAGCTTGCGTAGGTTTATCGGTATACTTTCTTGGTACAAAAGATTCATTTTAAATTTTTCTTTAATTGCAGCACCTTTGCATAATTTAACCAAAAAGGAGTTTGCTGGTAAAAAAATTGTATGGAATGAACAGGCTGATGCTGCCTTTACTAAATTAAAGAATATTCTGGTCAAGGCTCCTGTTCTTGCTTGTCCCGACTTTAGTAAACCCTTTACAATTAGTTGCGATGCATCGAACACCGGTTTGGGGGCGGTCCTTTCTCAATCTGACGTTAATGGTATAGAACACCCTATTTCCTTTATTTCCAGATCACTATCTGCACAGGAGAAAAATCACTCCACAACCGAGAAGGAGTTAAATGCTATGATCTGTGCACTAGAGAAATTTAGGGGTTATATTGAAGGTTCGCCTATTCCTGTCAAGGTTATCACTGATCACTATAGTCTAAAATGGCTTACGAACTTAAAGTCTCCGTCTGGTAGATTAGCGCGGTGGGCGGTTAGACTACAGCAGTTCAACTTTGAAATAATACATAGGAGCGGTAAAGATAACATTGTTCCGGACGCACTGTCTCGTGACCCTTTACATGTTGACTTGATTAATCAGTCCTTTTCCACTTCCGACCGTTGGTACTTAAGTTTGAAAGAGAAAATTTTGGCTAATCCGGAAAAATTTCCAGCGTTTAAAGTTTGCAATGGTGTCATCTTCAAACACATTCAGAGCATGGAGGCTCTACACAGGTCTTATGACTGGAAGGAAGTTCTCCCAAAAGACTGTAGGAAAAACGTCATTATTCAAAATCACGTTCCGCCTTCTTGTGCACATTTTAGCATCTTAAAAACGTTAAATAGGATTAAACTTAAATATTACTAGCCAAAAATGGCAGCTGATGTGAAGTCATTTGTAAGTAAATGTCATACTTGTTTAGGTTATAAAAGTTCTAACTTACTGCCTCCTGGTTTGATGGGTGACCCGAAACTTGTGCAAAGGCCGTGGCAAATGATTGCGACAGATCTATTAGGTCCTTACCCTAATTCTTACAAAAAAGGTTATACTTACCTTTTAGTGGTTTCTGATTTCTTTACGAAGTATACTAGACTTTTTCCACTTAGGAAAGCAACGGGTAGTGTTATTGCGGAAATTTTGGAAGATGATATCTTTTATAAATTCGGTGTTCCAGATACGATTGTTTTGGATAATGGCCCACAATATATATCGCGTGACATGAAAGCGCTGGCCAATAAATTTCATATCCGTCACTTGTTTTATAATTGCAGATATCACCCGCAGAACAATCCTGTTGAGCGTGTAAACAAGGTGTTGGTAGCAGCCCTGGGTTCTTTTGTGGGATCTGATCACAGATCCTGGGCGTGCCATCTACCTGAAATTGAACTGGCTATAAACACGGCTGTTCGTGAAGTCACAGGCTATACACCGTTCTTCCTTAATTTTGGTAGAGAGATTGTAATTTCTGGAAATGACTACAAAGGTGTAGACTTCAACGCGGAAGACATTAGATTCTCAAAACGCGATTCATGGGCATCTGATTTACATGAATTAAATGACATTTTCTCCCAAGTTCGCACGTCCTTAAGACAATCATACGAACGTAATAAGGTTCAATATAATCTGCGTCGTAGGGACGTTCAATATGAGGTTGGGGACATTGTCTGGAGAAGGTCCTTTGCTCTGTCTGACGCTGGTAGATACTTTTCAGCAAAATTAGCCCCCAAGATTATACGTAGTAAAATTATTTGCAAAATATCGCCGGTTGCTTATCAATTAGCGGATATGACAGGGAAACCCGTGGGAACTTTTCATGTTAAGGATATAATCAAGTTAGAAGAAGCTAACTGATCTCGGGGTGGATTAATTGATGAAATATTTTTTTCTTCTGTTGTAATCGTTATATTTTTATTTGAGAATTAATCCCTTTTCTCTTGTTATATATTAGGTTATTGCTTGCCTTGCCCTCAGGTTTGCAATTTTTCTTTGTGTTCTCTCATTGTGAGGACATGACTAGTATTTTTGTGTCTTCACATTGAGTGTATTTTTGTATAAGTTTTGCTTTGTCCTTGTGTACATGTGTAGTATGTGTTTTGGGGAGTAATTTGTCCATTCCGATTCAACGCGGGGGATTGAAGTTTTTTTAATCTCACGCATTGAATCCATTTTTTTTTTTTTGGTTTTAAGTGCTATTATATTGTATTGAATATTTTATAATCTCACGATTTGAATCCATTGTATCACTTTATGCGTTATCCTAGGGCAGTGAAGTTCACAATCTCAGTTGGCCACTGTTTTGTGCTATTTTTCTGTTCGAGGGATCTTTTAATAGCTGATTATACCTTGTGAGATTATACTAATTGTTCCTTGATGAACTAAGTCCGTGTTAGCGACTTGTTTTGAGGTACGGTTTGTCCTTTCTAGAGGGACATACTGTATTCCAATTATGGCATATACTAAGCTGTATTTCGGTTTAACAGTTCTGTACCGAGTTTGTCCTCGTGTCATTTTAATTGTGTGCATGGTTGTTCTTTATATGTTGTTCAATAGTACCTTAGTTGCCTTGGTGTTGGTTGACTATTTTAATTAAATAATTTAGAAAATACTTCATGCAGTTTTCCGCGATAGCCTCAGATGCTCATAACGTTCTATTTTTCTCTGGTTTTAGGAAACCATTGGCATGGTGTTTTCTTTGATTAAGTCATTGTTTAATACACTTTTCAAATAATTAAAAAAAAATGATATGTCATAATAATTAATTTAATAATTCATTTATTTATTTAATATTTATTTTGTAATTTTGTGAGTTTTCACTCGCTCATGTTATTTGAGATTTACATAAACATATTATTAACATTTAAAAATTGCATCCCTTCATGAAGTTTTTTTACTTTTATTTGCTCATAATGTCCTTGGCTTGAATTATTATTAAAATTATATTTGTTCATATTATTAAGAATGTAAATGAGTAATTTTTTTTACATTTTTTTTAACAAATACTATGCGTTTTCACATGAAATTGGTGTGGCTTCTCTCTGAGCTCAAGACAAGTCGCATCAATTTCATTTGGATTTAGCTGTATTTTTGTCAATATTGGGTCATCATTATATGGTTCTGTTTGAGCCGGTCACTTTTGTCTTATTATGAATTTGGGTTTGTTTCTGGGATAACTTTATAATTTTTCATCTCTGCTCGCAGAGGGCAGTAACTTCAATTTGGGTTTAGACTTTATTATTTTCATTTTATAGTGGTTTTTTTAGCTTCAAATTTAACTTTTGTTGGGCGCTCAGCTTTCACTTTTAGCTAGACTCGTTTTATAATTTTTTTTAATAAATTTTGTTAGTCTTTATTACAGTTTATCATTTCATTTGTTATTTTATTCAAGTTTTTGTTTACAGTTCAGTTACAGAAAGGTCTTTTTCTCTTTTAACTTTTTAATCATGTAACTTATCATTCTAATAGGGATTACTTATTTAACTTCTTGCATAGTTATTTTATACTACGCTGGCTCCCACTAAGACATTCCTTACAAGATTTTTAATGTTTTAAATTAATAATGTTACCTGCTCTTTAGTCATATTTTTATCAAGATGGCGTTAAACTTACGTGCATTCTTGACACGCCCGGAGATAAGATGTTTATTAGAGTCTCATGTTTATTTTTATTGATCAAGTATTTTAATAATTGTTATTTAATAAATTAGCGTCTGTTGATATTTAAAACCTTCTATTATTTAACTTCCTTATCAGATCTCATCTCTACCTACATACATTGTGTCCAGTGCGTGTGCGTAGATGACTAGATTATTGTATTTGGTAATTACCAATTAATGTCACAATCGTAAGATCCATCATTAATTTATACAATTAATCTTTTCATCACCCATCCATTGGCAACAATGTTACAAGCTCTTTTGAGTAGATGATTTTTGAAGTGGATTGATTTACTTTAATAATAAAATATGACGAGGCAACATTTGACAAATTAAGAACTGTTTGCGAGCATAATAAGTTAAAAGTTTTCTTAGTTCATCAGTTGCGTGTAAAGCAATATTCCAAAGCTAAAATTTTTAAGTGAAATAACACAGAACCGCGCTATATAATTATTATTATCATAATTAAAAGTATGGACGACAAGAGGAAAGTAAAGAACGAGCAGCTGTTCTGATTATTTGCATCGGAAACACTTCTGTGATATGCAATGCAACTTACTAGTTGGCTGAACACTCTCGGCATACTGCAAACATTCCTTCTTCACATCCGGGAGGTGGATTTCAACATCCTTATAGGCCATTTCACCTGACCCTTCTTCCTGTGACCATGGTTCAGTTTTGATGGAAACACTCTTTGGGTTGGAATCCATGGCACTGCTGTGATAGCGTCCTGTTGTGTAATGATAATTATTCTCAGCTAAAAAATAAGAAAGGACTGTAACAAAAACTCTCTCATTGAACAGTTTATATTAAAAAGAATCAACACTTATTAAAAACCGCAATTATTTAAAAAAAAAAAAAAACAACATGTTTCGTAAGCAATTCTTCAAAATTTACTTAATTAAAGGTACCACAAAAAAGGTTGGCTGTTTTTAAATTAGCGAAAATAACGTATGTGATGTTCAAACAGGGTCAAGGTGAGATGAACTTACTAATCGCTTGATTTTAATATTTGACAGCGGCCGTAAATGAACAATTAACAAACTCGTGTACTCTCTTTTGTCTCTCGTGTTATATCGCGAATGCTGTTTAAACTGATCAATCAGTTGTTGAGCGATATAATCTTACAATTAACAAGCACAAATTTACGAGTTTAAGTGTTACTTAGTTAATATATAAAGGTCATACTTACATACAAGGCGAAGCACGGCGGTCAATTGCAAGATATTGAAGATCCTCTTCAAAAAAGTAAAAGCATTTCAACATCAATTATTGTGTAGTTCATATAATATTACTTTAGAAAGACAGAGCAACACTTATATACGTTAAGGAAGCAAAAGCAAAGGAGACACAATAGTCGGACACCTGACGCATAAATAAACCAATCACTAAATTGATAACTTCGGCCTTTTGTAGGGAGAAATTTTGTCCACGGATGACGTCGTTACGAGATTTGAGTCATAAACAAACCACTCAGCAAAGTAGAGGAGACAATTAAAAAAAAGCGCGGCCATAGACAATATGATCTTACCTGGGTAGGCACCTAGGGAAGATCATATTGTGCTATTCATCCGCCTAAAATATTATTTCAAAAATAAATGTAAGAAATGTTAACATATTCTCTCAGGACGACAAGGCTCCAACTCACAAAGTGCGGTCCTGCGAAAATGAGCTATTAGGTATCTTTCCTTACGGCACATTTTCTCAGGACGGCGCTTTGTAAGTTGAAAATCTGTCGTTCCGAGGCCGTTGTAAAAATAGCTCAAAATTACTTGAAATTTGAATTCCTTAACTTTAAAAGGAAAATATTTTCAAACAATGATTGTGCTTTTCTATAAGAAGAGAAATATTAGCATTCAATGTTAACATTTCCTCTGTTTATCAGAACAATGAAAAACTTTGTTACATGTTGTAAAGTATTTTTTATTTTATTTCAAACAGAAACAGAAATTAATAAATGAATAAACGCAAAACACATCTCGAATTGGTACCAAGTTTGCGACTAAATCTTTTTCTGGTTTAAATATTCATTTGAGTTGCTAATATTGTTTTCAATAATTAAATATTTCAATTTGAGGATTTAGTCACGAAGTTATTCAAAAAATATTATGAATACAGAATCCATGAGCACAAAACACATCTTAAATTAGAGCGGCAGACGTCACTTGCTTCAAGCGCAGTACCAAGGGAACGGAGTTCGATCCCCGTCGTAACCTAACGGCTTTTATTATTTTAAAATAAGTCGATTTGGTACACTAACCTTCTACATAAATTACAACGCCATCTTGGTGCAATACACCAAAAACACATTAAGATGAACAGGCAAAAGAAAACCACAAAAAAGGCGCCATCTAGCGATTCGGAAGAAGGCTATCACACTAACAAAATTATGAAATTTATGGAAAAAAAATTTGAGGACTTATCAGAACAGTTAATGAAATCTTTTAACGAACAACTGAAAAATGAACTCAGAGAACTTAAAAAGTCTGTGGAATTCTGTTGTAATAAAATTGATGAATACGAAGAAAAAAATAAAATCAAAGATAATTTAACTAAGCAATTACAATCAGATAATAAGGAAATCAAAATGCAATTGAACAAAATGGAACAATTTCAAAAACAAAATAATATTGAAATACAAGGTGTTCCTTTCAAACAGAATGAAAACTTACCTCAAATAGTTCACAATATATTGGAAACAATAAAATGCGAAACTGAATTACCTAAAATAACAAACACATATAGAATTAAAAACAGAAACCAATTAAGTGAAAATCCAGGGATAGTAGTTTCCTTTCAAAATAAAGAAATAAGGACAATATTATAACCCAGAAAAGAAAATATGGTACTTTGTACCCAAAAAATATAATTTTTTCTGAAGATTATAAATACATTGTTTACATTAATGAACAATTGTCACAAAATAATAAACACCTATTCCTGGCGAAATCATCAAGACTAGGCTACAAGTTTATCTGGGCAAAAAATGGTAACATAATGATGAGAAAAGATGAATTAGCCCCAATCATCCTAATAAAGCAGCCGGAAGACATTCCCTCCGAATAAATAAACAAGTGACCATAATACATGTATAAATACTTCATCATTGTTCAAAATGTCTGATGAAATTTTTTTGCATGAAAACTTTATATGTAAAAACACAAGTGAACTAAATAATCATTATAAAAATGTTAATTTTTCAGTTCTAAATATGAACATACGGAGTTTAAGAAAGCACTTTGATGAACTCTGTGTCCTAATCGAAAGTCTAGATTTTTCTCCTAGTATTATTATATTAACAGAGACACAGATGAAAGAGGTAATCCCCTATAACCTGCCAGGATATATAACCATTTCTTCTAAGTGCAAACATACTGGACACGATGGAGTCACGGTGTTTATGAATAATTGTCTCATGAAAACTGTTTTCGAGATTTTAGATTTTAAAACAGCAAATGCTATTAAATTAACATTTAACCATAACAATTATAATTATCTGCTAATAGCTATCTATAGATCACCTACACTAAATGAATCTCTCTTCAATAACGAACTTAATTGGCTTTTAAAAATGACTAACAGAAATAACTTCAACTTTGCAATATTAACCGGTGATATCAATATAAATATAAATGAAAGAACAAACTGTATAATTGAGTACTTAGATTGTTTGTCGTGTGCTGGATATCAGTCTTACATAAACTCACCAACTAGAGAAAATCTGAATAACTCCACGACTCTAGATCACATATTTGTTAAATCACACAAACACTTTAAAACAACATCTTCAACTCTAATAACAAACATTACTGATCATTACCCAACATTTTACGGACACAACATCTTAACTGCAAATTCAAAAGAAAATTCTGAAACAGTTGAAAAAAATAATATTAATTACCTCACATTAAATAATCTACTTCTTTTGGAAAATTGGGATCAAATTCTATCAATTTCAAACCCACATTCAGCATTAGAATCGTTTTATAAAACTCTCCAAGAATATATTTCAAAAAGTACAAATAAAATTGTTATATCTAAGAGAAAATATAAAAAAATTAAACCTTGGATAACTGTAGGAATAATAGTCTCCATTAAACAAAGAGATAAACTATACAGAGAGATACTAAATTATCAAAGAGCCTGTAAAAAATATTTACTGTATAGAAATTTACTAAATAGGTTAATAAGAAGTTGTAAAAAAAATACTATGGTGAACAAATTGATAATGCAAATAATGATACCAAAAAAACGTGGAATATTATTAACGAAATAACGAATAAAAAAAAGAATAGCATCAACTGAGGTTAAGGAGATTAAAATAAATAACAATATTATAACTGACAAATCTGACATTGCAAATAACTTTAACAACTTCTTCACAAATGTAGTAGACCAAGTACTTGAATCATCCAGTAAGATTGCTAATACAGCGCCCGTTGACTCATCTCTGCTTTTGGTACCAACAAACAATTCAATTAACCCATTAGATTATTTTACACCTATCACAACTAATGAAATTGAAAAGCACATTGACAGCCTAAAACCAACAAATTCTTCAGGAATTGATAATTTATCAGGTAATACACAAAAAAAAATAAAACAATATATTTTAACTCCTTTGCAACATATTTATAATATATCCCTAAAAGAAGGGTATTTCCCAGAACAATTTAAAATCACCACTATAATACCAATTCACAAATCGGGTGACACGCACATATTAGACAATTACAGACCTATCTCCTTAGTTTCAAACCTTTCAAAAATATTTGAAAAATGTATCAAAAATAGAGTTATGAAATACCTAGAACAAAACAATATTCTGTCCGAAATTCATTATGGCTTCAGAAGTAAATTAAGCACTGAAGATGCAATATTCGAACTGACAAAAAATTTATACACATCGGTCCATTAAAGAAGGAGTGTTCCCAACTATTTTGAAAACGGGCAAAGTAATTCCAATCCACAAAAAAGGAAACAAGGAAGAAATTAATAATTACAGACCAATTACAATTCTAAACACGCTCTCAAAAATTCTCGAGAAACATATCAAAAACCACCTTTTAATTTTTCTTAACAAAAACAATATACTATCACCAAATCAATTTGGATTCAGGGAAAATATGAGTACCTCACATGCCATAGCCTCAGTAACAGACTTCCTCAAAAAAAATATAGATCAGGGTAAAAAATGCCTTGGAATATTCCTAGACCTGGCAAAAGCGTTTGACACAATTCACCACCAAAACCTGTTCAATAAACTTAAATATTTCGGAATCACGGGAACAGAACTCAAATTAATTGAAAGCTACATGGAAAATCGCACCCAATATACCTCAATAGAAAACACATGTAGTGAAAAGGAACAAGTATCCTACGGAGTACCACAAGGCAGCGTACTTGGCCCAATCCTATTTCTTATTTATATTAACGATCTTTGTCACCTCGAAATAGACGGGGAAATTATAAGCTTTGCTGATGACACTGTGTTACTTTTTAAGGCCACTGACTGGAACACACTAATCACAAAAGCTGAAGTTGGCCTAAATATTACAAAAAAATGGCTTGACTCTAACTTATTAACTTTAAATATAGATAAGACTAAATTCATAACCTTTAGCATAAACTCGAGAGGCCAACCCGCCAAAAACATCTACCTTAAAATACATTCCTGTCACTCAGCGAGCACCCCATGCAATTGTCCTCCAATCACACAAACCGAAAATATAAAATATCTTGGTATATACTTCGACCGATATTTAAAATGGGACAGACATATTGAATCGGTTAAAGGAAAGATAAACAAGTTGATTTACTTTTTCAAAAACGTGAGAAATATACTGAACATATTTGATATTAAGAATATATACCTCGCAATAGCACAATCTATAATGGAATACGGCATTATTGCCTGGGGCTATGCCAGTAAAAAATACATAGACACACTATTTAAAGCTCAGAAAACCTTAATAAAAGTAATACTTAAAGTACCAATACTAACACCCACTTCAACCATATTTAAACAATTCCCAGTGTTGAAGATTCAAAAACTATATTCAAAACAAATACTTACTTTCCTTTACAAGAACCTAAACACATTTAAAACTTCACAAACTTCTCGCAATACCAGAACAAGACATGCACACCAACTACTAATACCAAAAACCAACACATCCTTTGGACAAAAACACTACAGATTCCAGGCTATAAAACTATTCAATTCACTTCCAACACAATATAAAACATCTAATCTTACAGAATACAAAAAACACATATGGAACTGGCTACAATCCTGTTAATATTTAATTTTTTATATTTCACTTTTTTGGAATAACTATGGAAAAACTACTGTTATAACTATGGAAAAATCGATTTTATATTTTAATTTTTAATGTTTCTCTGTGTAACCAACTCCACTGTATTGTTTTAGAATTATATAACTTTACAATTGAAAAAGTCCTCCACAACACAGGTGAACTCCTAGCGTGGAGGACAATATACTATACCATTGTTTAACAAATATATTAAAGCATAAATAAAAAATAAAAAAAAAAATAAAAAATCTGTTGATCAAAATAAAAAAGTCTAGCTATATTTTTAGACTTAAGAAAAGCGCTTGATACTGTAAATCACAATGTACTCATAAACAAAATTAATCAAATAGGTTTCAAAAAAGATGTACTAAAAATTCTCACTCACTGTATCAAAGTAGTGGTGAGTCCAAAAACGACAAACACGTTTGCACAACATGTTTGGAGTTAAAAAAATGCCCAAACTGTTATTTATAATCCGCACAAACAGTTTGTCCGTTTTGTCGACTCTTCTAACTTAGGTATATCAAGAAAGCACGAGTATGAATGAAAAAGAACTATTCCAAACGAATAACATTATCTTACTCTCTCGCACTAACGTCGTAATAATATGTAAGAGTGAGATAGGTCTGTTGCAGGCGAAAAATATTTGTAAAACGTCAACTGTTTGCCCAAACTGTTGAAAAAAAACGAGCCGTTTTTGAGGTAATTTGTGTGAATTAGTAATGGGTTAGTAGCGTAACTGTAAGTTACAGTCCATAACAATAAAAGTAATAAAACCCTGCTATCTATAGGGGCGAGATAGCTAGGCATCATTAAAATTAAGTTATATTCACAAAACCAAGAATTCGTCGTTCAGAAAATAAACAACTTTACACTATCAACACTCAGTATACGAGCCGTTTGGTGAGGTCTGTTCGTTTTTCTCGTTACTCTCGTTCTCGTTTTGTAATAATAAACAACCGAATGGAAAACAGCCCCTTATTTATGTGATTTCAATTTCAGCCAGTTTTAAAAATAACAGGATTGCCTTCTCACTCTTTGCCTGTAATAGGTGTTAAGTGTGAAACGTTAAGATAGTGTTTTTTCCTGGAAAAAACAGCTAAACAGGGTGCCTTACAGAAAACAGCCCTTACCTGTTAAGGATTGCCTTCTCGACAAATAACAGTTCGTTTTTGTTTTTTTAAAAAGAACAAAATGGCCCAGTGCCCACCACTATCTCAAAGACAGATTACAAAAAACCAAAAATAGGGAACTTTTAAAGCACAGAAACAGTTTTGTTGTTTGTTTTTGGGGTGTTATGCCGTGTTGCGCTAACTCCTTCTTTAGCCGACGTTTTGGACAGCGTTGCAGTGTCCATCATCAGGGCAGATCCGTTAGATCCGAAGATGTGTAAATTTTGGTTGTCGAGTTTGTGCTTATTTGTTTGTGGCTTGGGCCAAATATTAAGATCAAATATTTGGGTATATATATTGACACAAATTTAAACTGGCAACCACAAATTAATAACACCGTTTCTAAATTAAGATATCTGACGTACATATTTTATAGACTTAAGGAAGTACTCAATGTTGACAAATTGAAAATGATTTATTTTTCTCTAGTGCAATCCTCAATTATGTACGGTATATTAGGATAGGGTGGCGCACTAGATACATTTATAAAACCACTACAAATAGTACAAAATCATATTATCAAGGTTATATATAATAAAAAGAGGACATTTTCGACTCATCAATTGTACAAGGAATCTCAACTATTCAATCTCCGTAAACTATTTTTACTTCAAAGCCTGAAATATGTCTTGAAAAACCAAAATAAATTTCAAAAATATGAACCCAAAATCAACTTTAGAAGAAATATGTATTTTTTACCCCACAAACCAATACCAAACTAATGCAAACTCACAGTAGCTTAATTGGACCTCGCACTTTTAATCTACTACCAAAAAAATTCAAGTAACAACTAAACTAGCGCAATAACAAAAATAATTAAAGTTGTGGCTGTACAATGCAAATATTGAAGCATTATTCATTAAATTTTTACTTTTTTCTATTTTGTTTCTGTATAGTTATTATTATTTTATTTTGTGTTCTTTTAATTCATACATATTATCTTACAATCTTAATTTTTACTTTGATTTATTTTTAATATGCACCTCTTGCACAATCTTTTAGACTAACTTTAATTATAATCCTACCGTTTTTCTTTATTATGCTTACTGCTTTTATTTTATTTTTACTGTTATATATTTTTAGGTACACAAATCTAATGTATTAACTTATATTACCCACGAACAGGCTGCGCCTTAGTGGGTTCCCTTTCCTATTATTATAAAACTTGTAATGTGAAATATATAAAAAGGGAAAAAATAAAGGAAATAAAAAAAAAATGTGCTGTACTCCAGAGTTTGCAAGAGCAAATTAAGTCACTCACTCTCGAAGTCAAAAAACTCAAAACGACTCGAAGAGAATGTTGTCATCCATCGACATCGTACCGGAATTCCGCGCGACGACCTCGTTCCAGGTCACGCGGTAGGTCAATATACAACAACAATACCTCAAACGGCTACTGAAAATATCATGTAAAATTCGGTGACAAATCGTACTATCGCATTAAACCATGTATTTTTAATAGCAACAAGTCGGGAAAAGACAACGAAAAACCGCAGTAGGGACATGCGATTGACCTCAACATACATGTCCTCTCTTCATCCATGAACTCATGAAGCAACAAAAAATTTTGATCGATACCGGTGCTGACGTATCCGTCCCCAAGGCCAAGCAGGATCACGAAAAATACAGTCACCACGGAAACAAGCCCCACCACGCTATGCAGTGTTAATGGTAATACCATAAAAACATACGGTACAAGAACTATCGACTTCAATTTGGACTTCAGCGTGAAATGAAGTGGAAATTTACCGTCGCCGACGTATCAAGACCAATCTTAGGAGCAGACTTTCTACATCACTTTAACCTAAGCGTCAACCTGAAGAACGCAACATTAACGGACCAGTCCACTACAGATTGGAGGAATGAATTCTCAAGGACCCTCATCCGGCATCTCGACGTTATCTGCTAATCAGAAATACCGAGACATTTTAAAATAAATAACCTGCAGTGACACGACCCAACATGAAGACTCCAGATGTTCGTAAACATATTGTTACATATGTGATTGAAACAAGGGGATCGCCTGTAACAGATCAAGCCCGCAAGCTGGCACCGGATCTTTTGGAAGCGGCTAAAAAATTATTTAAATACATTATGGAGCATGGAATGTGTCGGCCGTCAAAGAGTAGTTGGGCCAGCCCATTTCACATGGTTAAAAAACAAAACGAAGAATGAGGCCCTTTTGGGGATTACAGGCGTTGGAACGCGACTACGATCCCAGAAAAATACCCTTTTGCACAGCTCCACGATTTTTCGCAAAAATTGACAAAAGCAAGAATATTCTCAACGGTAGACTTAATACGAGCCATAATAGAGCCGAGTATATAAAAAAACACGTTTCTAATTTTCGCTAATTTGATTAATCAAAACAAAATTCAGATTTTGTAAGTAGGAACTTAATGACTTACAAAGGTGCTTAATTATAAAACATACATTATTAATTATGAAATTGAAAAAAAAAATTAAATTAGTCTAGTATGTGTGCGTAAGTGTACCGCTATATTTGACTTCCGTGAACAGGAGTGGTTACAATGGTGACATGAATAAGGTTTTTCACCAGTATGAGTGCGTAAGTGAACCGTTAAATGCGATTTGCTTAAGCAGGATTGGTTACAATGGGGACATGGATAAGGTTTTTCGCCAGTATGGGTCAGAATGTGAATTTTTAAATGTCCCTTTTGAGAACACGAATAAGTGCAGTAGGAACATGAATAAGGTTTTTCGCCAGTATGTGTGCGTAAGTGTACCGTTAAATCTGACTTCCGTGAGCAATAGTAGTTACAATGGAAACATGAATAAGGTTTTTCACCAGTATGGGTGCGTAAATGCATTTTCAAACGATATTTGAGTGAGTAGGATAAGTTACAATGGGAACATAAAAAAGGTTTTTCGCCAGTATGGATACGCAAGTGTACCGTTAAAACTGACTTGCGTGAGCAGGAGTAGTTACAATGGGGACATGAATAAGGTTTTTCGCCAGTGTGGGTGCGTAAGTGCACTGTTAAATGTGATTTTCTTGAGCTGGAATAGTTACAATGGAGACATGAATGAGGTTTTTCGCCAGTGTGGGTGCGTAAGTGCACTGTTAAATGTGATTTTCTTGAGCTGGAATAGTTACAATGGAGACATGAATGAGGTTTTATTTCGGCATGTGTCTTCGGTACCACTATCACATCTGGAAAAGATGACAGATAAAACTCAATAAGTCGGTATCTACAATGAAACGATAAGATTATTAAAACTGATTCAGACGAAAAAAATCCATTTTACCTGCACTCTCGGTAATACTTTCAAATTGCTCTGAGCATTCCTTTTTAACATCTGGCAGGTCTATATCTATTTCCGTATAAGGGATACCCCCACCATCTTCTTCACTGGGTCCTGGTTTTTCCATGGGTACAGTCTCCACATTAATGCTACCTTAAACAGAACATCAACAAAATGTTAATATTTATTCATTTTCGGGAAATCGACAGTTTACATTTAATCAGTTTGTAAATAAGTATTATATAGTAAAATAAAACCAATTATGGATTTCCTCCTTGTGAATTTACCTCTACTGAGACAGCATCATATAGAATAAGTAAATTAAATTTGCGACAAAAGGAAAATGATTTAAAAAATTTATACAAAACAAAAGATTATATAAAACGAAAAATTTACAAAGCAATAAATTTATTGCCATGGAGAAAGGGTGTAGATATAAATCAAATTATAATAGAGATATAAACAATAGATACATAAATATTATTCACAAACCATCAGAGAAATATTCTTTTATGTACCTCTTGTATTTGGTAAGTTCGCAACTGAAAATATCAACCTTGGATAATACGCTATTGTAATTATTGCATAGTCTGTTCAGGCAAAAATTCTGCTTAGAGTTCGTTTTGCTTTGATCAACCTTGAACAAGACACAAGAGCGTTTTGAACGCGCAAGTACATTGAATGGAATCTTGTTTAGCAACTCTGGGCAATAATTATTATTGTTACCTACTTTGCACAGGAATATTGCATCCTTATGATGCCTCCGTACAATAAGTGAATCAATTTTAAAGTATGAAGCTGCCTCAGCATTATTATTAAATCTTACAAATGACTTGTAACAAAGTTATTTTAGGAATTTGTTTTGAATTGCTTCGATTTTCTTTATGTGGATTTTGTAAAATGGAGACCAATCAACTGATGCAAACTCCAAATGACTTCGTACATAGGCAAAGTAGCGTTGATTAATAATATCGATGCTATTAAAAAGTTTTGTGTTTCTTATGATGAAGCCTAACATTTTAGGAGCTTAATTTGTGATTTGATGTTTATGAAGGTTACATTGTAGTCTACTATCAAGGGTTATTCCGAGATCACGAATATTTGAGACTGTTGCAATGTTGTTGTTGTTTAAAGAATAATTAAATAATATTTTATTTTCATTTCTCGAAAAGACAATGTGATGACATTTTGAAACATTTCGATACAGTTGATTTTATTGGCAATATGTGGATATATTGTTTAAATCATGTTGTAAATTGACACAATCGTTAATATTTATATTGGCTTGTATAGCTTGGCATCATCAGCAAATAATTCAATTTCAATATATGTAGAGACATGAGCGCTATGTGTATGATTATTTGTAATTATTGTTAGATTGTTTTATATAGTTCAATCAAGATCCTGCTGATAAGATACTTGTAGTTTGCAGTAGTAGGCTCATTGGAATTCCCATCATACAAACATTAATAATCGGATAGGTTTATTATATTATATATTATTGTGCTCCTGGATTCCGAGCACTAATGAAAAAACGGATCACCAGCTTTCGAACACGACTAGCCACGAGCGAAAACGGTCTTGTGATGGCAGCACTGCACTTATGGCAGGGACCTATTTACAAGCGATGGAGCCAAATCCTGATGTCATAGATAAAAAAATATATAAGTATTTTTTTAAATATTTTTTCTTTTTTAAAAAACTTTAATCTCACTATGTTTTTTTGTATTATTATTATAATCTTTTGTTTTCGTTTATTGTGTATGTGTTATCTTACAATATTTTTTTTATATTTACTTTATATATATTCGATGTTTAATATGGAGCTCGTGGGATTGCACCACCCTCCCCGAGATCTGGAATTAAAATTAAAAAAAAAAAAAAAAAATTATTTCGATTTATATCTGAAATATGGATACGGCGTAAAGTTGTTGAAATTTTAATTTATCTATGTCTAATATCAACTGTACATTGAATTGGCTTAAACATGAAATACCGTGAAAAAGAAGGGACATTACAATTCAAATATTAAAAATGGAAAATATAATAAAATCACGTTTATTTATTTTGAATGAAAAAAACATACACTTAGTAAGACACCACTTTATTTTTGAATCAATAACGATAGCCAACCGGGTTTCGCTTGTCTCAAGCTTCATCAGGGCTAAATATCAACTGTTGATATTATATTATATTGAAGCTTGGGACAAGCGAAACCCGGTTGGCTATCGTTATTGATTAAAAAATAAAGTGGTGTCTTACTAAGTGTATGTTTTTTTCATTCAATATGTCACACCCCAAAGTATTTGCTTCCTTCGAAAATATTAATTTATTTTATTTATATAGGTTGGTTCTTTACCGTTTGTTTAAAGATTTTTTTTATTATTTATTGAGTAAGTTTATAAAATATTTGAATATAAACAAGATAATATTTCATTTTGTAACTTTAAATATTTTTACAATAAACATAACATTTCTTTTTAAATTCATTCATTCTTCAGACTTTCAGGCATTTCATCATACATCTTTAGTCCTTTGTACATTGGGCAGTTCTGTGATTTTGATTTCTTATGTGGAAATCAAATTCTATTTACATTTCTGGTTTCGTAATTATGAACATCTCTGTTAAAAACAATTTCAGCGTAAAAATGTTTTGGCATTTGGTTGTTGATGAAATTATGCACAAAATTAACATATTAAATAAGAGTGTCTTATTAAACAAACTTTTACAATTTTGAAAACGAAACATTCAATTAGCTTATTCCTTAAAAAACATTACAAAATTACATTTTATTTCGTTTTTAAGTACATTTGTAAAATGGTATTACATAATAAGTACCTAAGCGGTGTATGAACTATACCAGCATCAATAGAGCTTGCCTTTTAAAGGCAGCTTCACCGATGCTAAATATGTCGATATCCGAATTAATTCTGTTCAACAGCAAGACTGCTCTCCCCACCGGCATGACCATTGGCAAGTTGGTCCTGTAGGCCGGGAGATAAAACAGTCTATGCTGTCGGTGACGGAGATAACCATCAGGAACATAGAGACTAATACTCTCCATGATAGTCGGATTTTCAAACCATCCACGAATCAGTTTGAAGAAGTGTGATACAATATGCACATCTCTTCTGACCTGTAGATGGTTCATACCGAGCATGCCCAAGAGAAAGTCAGTAGGATAGAGCCACGGGTGTAGCCATACTCCCTCAGGTAGACGAATCTCAGAAATTTCTTCTGCACTCTCTCCAACATGAGGGAATACTTCACCTGATGTGGGCTCCAAACCACCGACCCACTCTCAAGCCTACTCCTAACCAACGCAATGTATAGCACTTGGAGAACCCGGGTGTCTCTAAAATTCATCGCAGTGCGTAGGACGAAGCCCAGCATTTTCAGTGAAGCACTACACGTCATTTCTATATGAGTATGAAATGTCAGCCTACTATCAAACATGATGCCAAGATCTTTCATAGTGGAGACACGTTTTAAACTTCGGGCATTCGTGGTATACCGGTAAAACCAAGTATGACGTGCCCGTGTGAAAGAAAGAATGAAACATTGAATTCGATCTGATTCCGTTTACTCCAGTCAACAATTATATTAATGTCCGATTGGAGTCGAATGCAGTCTTCTAAATTTTTAATTTCCAAGAATAGTTTTAGGTCATCAGCAAAAAGAAGTGACCTGGAATGCAGAATATTTTCTGTAATATCGTTAATAAAAATCAGGAAGAGGAGCGGTCATAAATTAGATCCCTTTGGAACGCCTGAGAGCACAAGGAATAATTTTGACAAGAATATTCCATGAGATACAAATTGCTTTCTTCCAGTAAAATAGCTGACAAAGAATATGAGAAACCGTAAAGAAAAACCTGTAGATGACAATTTATTTAATAATATGTCATGGTTTACGGTATCAAATGCCTTCGAGAAATCATTATATGAGCAATCTACTTGGTAGCCCTTATCTAAAGATTTGGAAATATAATCTGTGAGTACCAGTAGGTTAGTATCTGTTGATCGACCTTTTCTAAACCCATGCTGTTCCGATATTAAGAAAGGCTCTACTTGAAACAGCCCATGTTTATGAATTATCGATTCGAATAACTTAGCCGGGGCGGAAAGTATTGCCACTGGCCTGAAATTTTTGACAGATGTCTTTGATCCACTTTTGAAAATAGGACAAATTTTTGAGACTTTCCAGGAATCAGGAAATATACCAGAAATAAATTCAAAGCAGGAATTCTAGAGTTCATTGAAGCAGAGGTTCAGAGACACACACGAGAATTTAGTATTTTTCATTATACTAGCTGAAGAACCCAGCTTCGGCCAGGCTACACCCAGTTGTTGTTTTATTTTGAACGGTAAATTTAACGTTTTTTTTAAATTTTATAAATATTTTTAAAAAAAATTGGTGACGTTTGAAACTACCATACTAGGTTTCATGCCCGTATTATGGTAATCGTACAACGGAAAAGGAAATTGTTATGGTCAAAAAAATATATTGGACATCGAGTGTCAAAATCCTTAAGGGGCGAGAAAAAGGGATAGCGATAGATTTTAGAAACATCTTGTAGACAGTCGCCTTTAACTTGTTTAGAAGATCAGCTGGGGAAAATGTCATCAATCTAGGAATAATAGATATCAAAAGCACAAACACTTCTTTATTCAAATAGATGTAAATATGATAGATAGGTCCATAAATAAAAAACCTCTAATTCAATAAACCGAAACAATAATTTCATAATAAAAATAGAAGATTTATGAGTAGCAAGTAGGTACGTAGTATAAACCATTATTTTAAATGTCATTTTTATGCATCCAATAAGGAATTATACAATCTTCTTCAGGTAGGTACCATAGTATTGATTATTGTTTTGTTTGTTTTTTCCTAGGTTTGTCAACAGTAATTCATATCGAAGCATGGTTGATATTATCATTAATTACAGAAAAACACAACATTGATGACATAATGGATAATATGCTTGACATAATCGATAATTGATAGAATCTAACCTGAATACCATATTGAACTGCAAACGGAAAGTACAAAAAATAAACAGATATACAGGGTGTCCGGGGGTAAAGTGCAGTAACTTCGTGGGGGGATTCTACGTGATCGTAAAAAAGATAAATAACTTTTCCGAAATTCCAATTTTTTATTTTTCATACAAAAAGACATACCTGCTAAAAAGCCATAGTGTAGGTGCAAACTTACCCGATAAATTCGCAAGTGTGAACGTGGCAACGTTGCATATTTGTGAGTGGCGCGTATCCATGGAAACCGCATGTGAATTGTAAACAATAACAACACAGAGTTCGCCGTATGTTTTGATATTTTACCAAATTCAAAAAGAGAACTGCACTAAAATCACGTTACACTTTTTATTATAAAAAATATTAATAACTCATTGAACTAATTTCATCGCTTTTTACTAATAGGCCACTTGCATCATATTTTTTAATTTTTTTTTCCGGTTAAGGAAAATATTCTAAGACATTCTGTATTATTATTATTTTTTTAATCGTATTTTTGAAACCCTGGGGATTTTTTGAAAATTTCAATCCGAAAAATCAGACCTTTTTTTATAAACCGGAAAGACGGGACATAATTTTATAGGTGAGAAAAAACAATGATTACATAGCGGAAAATCATTTTTTAAAAAAAAGAACGTTTTCCACACGAATGACACAGCAGAATAACGAGGCATACCAAAAATATTACATCTCATAAATATTTTTTTCCTTGATCCATCTTATTGATCATAAATCATTATAATGTACAACGTCTATATTAATAAATCCAATGTAGTATACTTGTACTTGTAAATTATAATAATAATAAGAATATTATAAAATTTGATTTTGATAAAATCAGCACCATAACTATTATACCTCTAAAACACGTACCGACATCTAAATTGTACGGGGTTCTCTTCACATCTGTCAAAAATTCAAACCAAATGAAAAGTTCGCAGAGAACAAACAATAAATCTAGCGAACGAATTCAAAAATTCTTAGATAAATTAAATTTTCAAAGTTGTTTACTCCGCCCGTCAAATTTTGTGACACATTACATTCAAAGCACGATTTACTAATAGCGGAGGGTGCAGGAGGGGGTGCGGGGGACAGTTTACCAGCTGACCGACTGAATTCGGGTGCCGGGGGTAGCGGGGATTAGTTACCGGGGGGGCGCGGGATGTAGATTTGGCAACGACGAAAAAAATAATGCCGTCTAGGCACGTAGGAGAAATTTTTCGTTATTAGTACATCTAAAAGTTGGAATTTCAGAAAAAGTTATTTTTCTTTTTTACTCCTACGATCACGTAGAATCACCTCCCGAAGTTACTGCACTTTACCACCGGACACCCTGTATATAAACTTTGAACGGTCGAGTTGAAACAGGACTCCGCTACGTTCTTGTGAGGAGAGAAGTTTTGGAGTACAGAAGGTGCAATTATCTACTTTGATGATAAAATATGACGCGGCAACATTTGATGAATTAAGAACTGTTTGCGGGCATAATCAGTTAAATGTTTTCTTGGTTCATCAGTTGCGTGTAAAGAAATATTTCGAAGGTAAAATCTATATCGCACTTGAAGTGAAATAACACAAAACTGCGCTATATAAAAGTTATGTTATTATATAATTATTAAAATTATGGACGATAAGAGGGGAAGTAAAGAACAAGCAGCTGTTCTGATTATTTGCGTCGGAAACACTTCTGTGATATGCAATGCAACTTACTAGTTGGCTGAACACTCTCGGCATACTGCAAACATTTCTTCTTCACATCCGGGAGGAGGATTTCAACATCCTTATAGGCCATTTCACCTGAGCCTTCTTCCTGTGACCAGAGGCGGATTTGCAGTCTTGGCCGCCCTAGGCCCCAGACCATGTAGCCGCCCCTTTCTCAGTACCATATGATGGGACCAGGAGTATCCAAACGTTCCTAGGGTCAAAACCGTTTTAATTTTCCTGCCATTATCATTCATGGTTCATGGGGTGAGATTTGTCCAGGTCTTGGCGGCGGATACGTCTGCCCACCTGCTGCGTGGCGGGCCGGATCGAGAGAGACTGGGTGAGGGAGGCCTTTTGACCTTTCCAGCCAGACTATATTGACCCATCGCCTTGCACCGCAGTTGGAGCAATTTATTCATACGTATGTCACTCCTGGACACACTAATCCCCAGATTCCTACCCACCCACCCCTCATACATTATCATTCATGGTTCATGGGGTGAGATTTGTCCAGGTCTTGGCGGGGGATACGTCTGCCCACCTGCTGCGTGGCGGGCCGGATCGAGAGAGACTGGGTGAGGGAAGCCTTTTGACCTTAACAGCCGGACTATATTAACCCATCGCCTTGCACCGCAGTTGGAGGGATGTATTCATACGTATGTCACTCCTGGACACACTAATCCCCAGATTCCTACCCACCCCTCATACATTTTCCTTTTCAGAACTTACTATCCTTCCCTTCCTTAAAAAGACCCTCCACACAGCATCACCTAAGATGACATAAGTCGTGAGGGAAAATATTTTCCTCAAAGCCTCCTGTGTGGAATTAATGTAAAAAAATACGCTTGCTAAATTCGCTAGTTCAATTACTGTATAATTGTCGATTGTCGCCGGCCGGATTGATGACATTGGCGGGCCGTTGTTTGGAGACCCCTGATATAGACTATAGACTACATAATGAATTTACTTTATTGACAACTTTTATAGAAATCGATTCAGAAATTTAGTTAACTATAATAGCTGCTAGTTTGTAATACTTTCTAAGGTTTCAAGGATTTGAATAAAACATTTAAAACAGTTTTAGGTTTAATTTATTTAACTAGTTTCAGGTTTATTCTCATACAATAATATATAAGTGTTTCACGCTATAATGCATAACAATACCTAAGGCGGTTCACTAGCACACTAGCGCAACTGAATGACGGTAGGGATTGGTTGGAAATACGCGAGCGACGGAGCATGATAGGTGTGGCGAGGGCGGCTGCGGGGCGCGCTGTGTGCTGTGTGTGAACACGCTCTTTCATATCGCTATTTCGTACGTACAATATTTAGGAAGTCATTTCTTGTTTTCATCTGTGACTTTTTTGTCACGATTGGCCGCCCCTAATATCTGGCCGCCCTAGGCCCGGGCCTACATAGGCCTAAGGGCAAATCCGCCTCTGCCTGTGACCATGATTCAGTTTTGATGGAAACACTCTTTGGGTTGGAATCCATGGCACTGCCGTGATAGCGTCCTGTCGTATGATGATAATTATTCTCAGCTAAAAATAAGAAAGGAATGTAACGAAACCTCTCTCAAATACTCTAGTGCAAGGCTGCCCAACCCCAGGCCCGCGGGCCACATTGTGGCCCGTGAACGAATTATAAGCGGCCCGCGTGAACCATTTTCAAAATATCCGCCAATTTGAAAATTACTTGAATCGAAATTTTTTTCGTATCATTGCATCATCCACCAGGAGGCTTTGTGTGCTAAGGACATACAGTTGAATGATATAATGGAGCCAGTAGTACCTACACTGCATAAATTACACACATTCAAAAGCTCTTCACAGACGTCAATTCAGAGTTTTATTTGAAGAAGAAATCAGCGAATTTGGAGAGTTACAACTGTATTGCGCTGTGCGATGGCTTTCAAGGGGCAACATGTTAAAACATTTCTTCAGCTTGAGAGAGCAGGTGTTGGAATTTTTAAGAAAAAGGGGCGTTACCTTTGGAAAGTGATTTACTCAAGAATAAGTACAGGTTTATTGATCTTGCATTTCTTGTTGACATCACCAATTATCTCAATATTTTAAATTCAAATTACAAGGCACTTCTGATAATATTTAGCCAACGAAAATATTGACCTTTTTCCCATACAAGATTTGAAAGAGAAGCTCAATATTGCCACCATAAACGAAAAAGTACGAAGCTAAAATTACAAGCTTATTACAGTCGTTTGAAGGCAGATTCCAGGACTTTGAAAGTACAAAACCAAATGAACATTATTTTTTTTAATCCTTTCACAATCAGTTTGACTGAAATAATTAGTTATCCTGCCAATATCCAGTTGGAACTCACTGAACTGCAAAATCACTCTGTACCTTTTTGCAGAAAAAATATTTTCAAAGTCACAAACTTCTTCAAAAGAATTTTGAGATTTCTGGAAATTGGTGCCAAAGGAAGACTGGCGTTTCAATTTTTAAGTAGTTTTGGATCGACGTATGTTTGTGAAAAGTTTTTTTCTAATCTTAATTTTGTAACAAATAAATACCGCACATCTCTAACTGAGCAAGATACCTATGTCTGATTTGTTGCTACTGTCAACATCTAAACTGACTCCTAACATAGGAGAATTATTAAAACAAAAGAAATGTCAGAAATCACATTCATTGTACCAATTACTTGGATTTAGATTAGTTACATAAAATGTTGTTTCGTTACGTGGCAGTAGATGCTATTATTTTATTATTTCAATAAACGACAATAAAATTTCAATATGTTTATTTGTTTGTTGCATTAAACAAGACATTAAAAACCTTAGGTAACAAAAATAGGAACCGTCAGTAGTCAGTGGCCCGCCAATGACTTTTAAATCGTCAATTTTGCCCAACTGTTAAAAAGGTTGGGCAGCCTTGCTCTAGTGTTATATTGAGAATGCTGTTTAAATTGATCTAACAGGTGTCAAGCGATATATTCTTACAATGAACCAGCACCAATTTCAGAGTTTAAGTGTTACTTAGTTAGTATAAATAGAACCTCTCTACATACAGGGTAAAGCATGACGGTCAAGACGTTGACCAAACGTCATCAAAAACGTAAAAGCAGTTCAATTTCAATTATTGTGTAGTTCGTACAATATTACTTTAGAGAGACGGAACAATAATTACAAACGAGAAGGAAGCAAAGTAGACTCTGTGACACATTAGTCTGACTTGTCTGAATCCTGACGTTTCCGTTTGTAGAGATGATCGATATTCCTGTACCAGCTCCCGGCTACATTTATGTCACTGGAATCGTTGATATTTTTTTGTGGAACTGGTTCATTCTTGCATTATTTATCGAAAATTAAAAAGTCACTAGTCTCTTGAAACTTACCCACGGTTTCTTTTATTTCGTTTTGAAGAACGGGTTACTAAATTAACGTTCCGCATAAGTATCTGGTAATCAGAGCCGCAGTAACATCTCATTTCAGATATCAACCATCTTCGTATTCAACTTCGAATTAATATGTAATTTTAAATCGGAAAAAATTATTCGATCCAATCTTTTTGATTAATAAAATTAGAACAGTAGGTAGATGAAATAAAGATATTCTCTAGAAATGGCAACTCTTAAATATCATTAGAATTTTCTAAGCTTTTTAAACTGTGGAATTATAGATATGACTCCTTACTAAGTAGCATACAATAATTAATTAATTATTATTAATAATAATTTAAATTAATAATTTTAAACAAATATATTAAATCGGAAAAATTCTTCGTTTCGATAATTTTAATCAATTTAATGAGCAAAGTAGGAAGCCATTATTTAGACATTATCTATAAATACCAACTCTAAAATATCTTGAGAATTTATTTAGCATTATTTCAATCGTGCGAAAGAACTTCGTAATTTTATGAGCAAACTATGGAATTATACTGATCGTTTTGATATGATGAAAGTCATTAAAATACTCTTAAAATAAAGTCCAACATATGAACAGCTTTATTGGATATGTCTACAACTAGAAACTACTGACATATTAGGTTTGGTTTACTTATTCATAAAAGACCAAAGTTTTGGTTTTTTGTTATTTTTAATTATTTTAACAAATTTAATATAGCATCTATACAATGTGTAATATACTTAAAATTTAGAATGTAAGACCGGTGACCAAGTTAAATACAAACTTTGAATATAAGTCAATCGACATAGATGGCATCAGGGGTTCTATCCCTGAGCATTACCTCAGGGTAACTCTTATAAAGACATATCGATTATCTCTCGAGGGGTGGAGTGAGCTATCAATTGTTGCTACTATCATTCCGAACCATACAAGGGGTTCAGTAAAGACATGGGAGTCATGTTTCCGCGTTATATTATAGCAAAGGGCAACGTTACAACATACAAAGGATTATCATATAGAACACATCTTATACTCATGGGGCACGGAAAATATTACGGGTACAAAATATAATCCTAACTAAGTTCAATCTCTCAATCTACATTTAATTTACAAAATCGGAACTGAATTTATTAAAGCACATGGAAAGGTGATAAAATGGTCAAGCTTACATGGTTCTTAAGTCGGTTCTTAAGCGAAGTTTAGGCGGCCTTTGTCCATGTGCAACGTAAACGTTGAAACATGTGCGTTCGAGTTAGTTTCGCTGAGATGTTCGGCCAGGAGTTTAAACTTTGTCGTTTTGTTAAAAGGCAAGGAGTTTAGTGTAATTTTCAAGACGTAAGTCTGGATATTCCCTTGAATCCGGATTGCTTCTGGGGCGCGGGACCACAACCCGAAGCAGCGTGTTGACATGCTGAGGTCAGGATTCCGAAAGAGGACGAGGCCGGCGAGCGAGGGCTGACGGCTTGGGCGATTAGTTCCGTTTCTTACCGCGCGGAACGCTGATGGCGAGAATTTAGTGACCGGCAGGTGCTGCTACTTGCGGCGATCTAAGAGCAAAGAGCTAGCATGTAGCGTATTCAACTATTATTATTTTATAATTCGATATAAACCGAACAAATGTGTCACCGCTTCTTTTACCAGCTCTTGAAACTTATTAATAGGGTGTTTCTAATTATTTTCAAAATTATCCCCTAGTAAAAAGCCCATAGTCTTATTTATGTAGTCACTTTTATCCATAATAATAACACTGTCAAATAAAACTAAGAAATATATACAAACTTAATTGTTACAAAGGTATATCAAAGAAACATATAAAAATGACATCACAAAGCGATAAAGAGTTAAGAGAACTTTTCTTCGAAAAATGAACAAGGTTTTCGTGTTATATGGGTACGTATATGATGCTTTAATTATTCTTTCTGAAAACATGGATATTAAAGTCGGAACATGAATGATTTTTCTTATGACCGGGTCAAAATCTGACTTCTCATGAACATGAATAACTGCAGTCAGAACATGGATAAGATTAATTTCCAGTATGGGTGCACGCTATATACGTACACACACAATGATAAGTGTGTCTTTAGTGAGAATGAGATGTTACAGTTGTAACATGAATAAGGTTTTTATGTCAAGTATGGGTAAGAACTTGACTACATAAATCTACAATGGGAACATGGATATAGTTTTTTCCAGTATGGTTAAAAACATGTCTTTAAAGTTTGGGCCTACTTTTTAATCCTTTTGAGAACATTAATATTTGCAGTAGAATCAAAAATAAGGTTTTAATTCCGTAAGTGCACTGTTAACGCTGACTTGTATGAGCAGGTTTAATTATAATGGGTACTCATGAATAAGGTTTTTTCCAAATGGAATTTACAAATTTCCCATTACAGAACCTGAATAGCTGCAGTAGGAACAGTAAGTGGGCTGTTAAATGTGATTTGCATGAGCATGAGTAGTTACAGTGTGTGCATGAATAAGGTTTTTCTTCTGGATGCGTCTTCAGGTCCGTTATCATGTCTTAAAAAGATGGCAGATAACGCTCAATATGTACGTATCTATAATAACTAGATAATTATTAAAACGAAATCAGAAAAACGATAATCGTTTTTACCTGCAGTCTCGAGAATACGTCCAGACTTCTCTAAGCATTCCTTTTTAATATCTGGCAGGTCTATGTTTATCTCCGCGTAAGTGATTGCCCCTTCATCCTTTTTTTGGGGTTCTGATTTTGCTTTGATGGGTACAGTCTCCACATTAATGATACCTGGAATAATAACATAATAACTAATTAATATTCTATTTACGGTTGATACATGAATATCCGTTATTCGATAGATTTATTATATCGAAATAGATCTGAGATACAGTAAAGAAGTTATTTTTTATATAAAGAAATAGACGTCAAACATGCAGTTAGAAGATAAAAAATAACTATAATTTCCGTTGCAATTAGAGATAATAATTGATATTTTCTAATGCCCTACAATTTTCTTTTTATAAACAGTGAGATATTTCCACTAAAATACCAAGGGCAATGTATTTTTGAAAATTAGTTTTCCAGACGTACACGCAGCTTGACGGTGCCTGTGGAATCCTAGTAAGGTTATGCATGGAGATAAGCGGGAATGTCCGTAAAAAACAAAGAAATCTACAGAATTTAAAATATCCAGTTGCAGATAAGATATTTCTATCTCTTCCCGGGGAGCAAAATTTTGGGTTTTGAATTGAGAAAATGTTTATTTACTTATAACATGCATCAAAAAGAATTTAAGGAGTGAGATGATTTTGTGTTACAGCTTATAGCTTCAGGAAATAGAGACTGTTTGTGAGCATAATTTCGTTAAACGTTTTCTTAGATTGCCAATTGGAAAAATTTACAAGTACCGCGCTGTATTATAGGCGATAAAAAGGAGAGGCAAAGACAAGTAGGGGTTTGACTTTTTTTTATTTTATTTTATTTATTTATTTATTTTTTTTTTTTTTTTTTTTATTTTTTTTTTATAGTGAATATCTCACAAGAGTCCCAACTGCTCCCGTCTGGAGCCAGTGAGACTATGGCATCCCCAATTGGGGGATGTTGTGAGGCTGAAGGTAAGTGGGGAAGGGAAAGAGGAAGGTGGGGAAGTACCTGGCTATTCAGATCTAGTCACTAAACACGGCTAAAGCCATTTGGAGCAACGTTTCAATTCTGAATGGTGGTCTTACACCAGGGCGATACAGGTAGTATCTTCCACTCTGGAACGAGCCGCAAATATACTATATATTATTTTAATTAATTATATTATTTTAATTAATTAATTGTGAAATAACACAAATTAATCAAATAAAATTTATTTGCGCTCGCCGGGTTCGAACCCGCGACCTTCAGAATGGCAGTCCAATGCGTTACCACTGGACTATGCGCCCATCTGAAACACAGACAGATGGATAATGCCACTTACTGGTTTGCTGAACACTTTCGGCACACGGCAAACATTCCTTTTTCAAATAAGGAAGGTGGATTTCTATATCAGTAAACGCCTGTTTTTCACCTGAGCTTTCTTCCTGCGACCATGGTTCAGTTGTGACGGTAACATTATCTGGGATGGGAAGATCCATGGCTCCACTGTGATAGGGTCCTTTTATGTGATAGTAATTATTCTCAGCTGAAAATAAGTAACGTCTGTATCGAAACTTATCTACATCATAAAAAATATTCATCAGAGAGTTTGAATCGCTTTTTTTGTTGAAAAAACCAATATGATTCTTAAGCAATTCGGATTTCATTAGAGTTTACTAAAAGCTAATCGTGCCACAAACTAAGATTGCTGTTTTTGAAAATGTATATGATGTTCACTCGGGGTAATTAGATGAACTTACTAGTCACTTGGTTTTAATGTGTGACAGCGGCCGTAAATCAACAATGAACAAACTCATTTAATCTCATCTGTCACGTGTTTACACGGTAAGTGTTGGGTAGCTTAGTATGTTATAACGCTGTCAAAACTAATCAATCAAGTGCTTGGCGATATATTCTTACAATAATCAAGCACCAATTTACGAGTATAAGTGTTACTTTGTTAACATAATTAGAACCTACTTACATGCACGTTAAAGCGCGGTTGTCAATTTCAAGGCGTTGAAGAAACGTCACAAGGAATTCGAAGCACTTCAATTTTTAAATCATTGCTTTAAAATTGTGTTCGTGGTTGAAATAAACTCAAGTGGTATAAATTTTATCTTATTGTTATGAAGTTTATATGTTATTACTTTAGAAAGACGGAGCAACTGTTACTGATGAGAGGGAAGCACATAAATAAAACTCTCTCCAGATCGATATCTTCGGGCATTTTGTATGGCCCCATTTTGTCACCCCCTTAACCACAGACGACCACAGATAAAACGATCGTTTGGTCCAGACAGGTAAATATATTGTGGACCATAAAGAAAACTCAAGGCCATTTAAAAAAGTGCAAACAAAGACAATATAACTGCACCCAGCTAACATTCACTGGCCCAAAAAAAATTATATTTTAACAAATAAAAATATTGGAATACAGGAAAAGGAAAATAAAAGAAACCCACAGCTATGCACACATCAAAATACTTTTTATTTTCAAAAAGACAATGGACAGTAATACAAAACAGAGTCAGTACAACCGATGTATTGAGCATTGATTTATTATTGAAGTAGAAGATAATACTAATATATCTAAACAAAACATGAAACAGAACAAGACACAGAAAAATAAAAAGTAACGGTCTCAACTAGGAATCGAACCCAGGATTTCTGTCTTACTGCAACAACTTTATAGGATTTAATTTGACCTTGCACAAAAATACAAGAATACCTATATACACAAAATTTCTTCAACGTGTTGAAAGATATTCATTATATCAAGTAATAAAAAAAGAATTAGAGGCAGGGCTGACCCTGTGCGGGCGCAATTAGAGCAAACCGCTTCGGGCGCTGAATTTCGAAGGGTGAATTTCCAAACTAACGTAAGATTATCATTCATAAAAACCACGCTACGCATACATACAAATCATCAAAATATAATTGATTACAGTGATCGCCTATCTACTACCTAAGGCCTAGGAATCTACTGGTTTTGAAAAGGAGCGCTAAAATTTTACTTGTGCCATGCGCCATTTGGCTCAGGGCCGGCCCTAACTAGACGAACAACAATAGTAACGCCTTTTGACTTTTACATGGTATAATTCAAATCATAATACATAAACCATAATATAAGAAATAAAAATCGTGTACATAATAAAAGCTTTTAAATAAATATAGCTTGTAAAACAACAAAAGATATTTTGAAATTGAAGTTAAGAACATGTAATTAATATTTCTATTTTGGATACTGACAATTCGTGTTGGAATCCATTATCTATAGTGTAAAATAAAGTGACATTCGCGTCTGTCTGATTGTGCGCTTAGTTCTTCTTAACTATGTGATTGATTTCGATATGGTTTTCAGCATCATTTAGAGAATTTATTTATATAAAGAGTAAGGTTTATATAAATACCACATGCATTGACACATATTGATAAAAAGCAGAGAAAAGTCGACATAAAGATTATTTTTGGCCGCTTACATTGCTAACGCTGGCGAGAACTTATTAGAATATCAAAATAATGTACTACGGAATTGTATGCCTTAAAAAGGCCTGCAGAAAAGTCTGTTATCAATATATATTATTGTATTTCATGTTTATATTTAAAAAATAAAATTATTGTACATGTAATTATGAGTTTGTTTTTCAGCTTCCTTCTGATAAAACGTTGTCCTGAGAAAATGAGCTGTAAAGGAAGATACTTTAAAGCTCATTTCTTTTTTAGGACAGGGTTTTGTCAGATGGGACCTTGTGGTCTTGGGTGACATTTTACATATGTTTTAGGCTAATGAATTTGGTTTTCGGTAGGTTCCGAATCAGAATTATACTGTCTATGGTTGAGCCTTTTTTTTAAATATCCTCTATCCTTTGTCGATGGTGTGTTGTGACGTCATCGATGCGTGTTGTCTACAAATTTGCCAGATCTAAGGTTAAAACTTGACCAAACCAAACGTATGGAAAGAGGGCGGAGTTATCAATCTATAGATAGTTGATTTATGGTTTATTTATGTGCTTCCCTCACATCAGTAACAATTGCACCGTCTTTCTAAAGTAATAACATATAAACTTAATAACAATTATGTAAAATTTATACCACTTGAGTTTATTTCAACCACGAACACAATTTTAAAGCAATAATTTAAAAATTGAAGTGCTTCGAATTCCCTGTGACGTTTCTTCAACGCCTTGAAATTGACTACCGCGCTTTGCCGTGCATGTAAGTAGGTTCTACTTATGTTAACAAAGTAACACTTATACTCGTAGATTGGTGCTTGTTTATTGTAAGAATATATCGCCAAGCTCTTGATTGATTAGTTTTGACAGCGTTATAACATACTAAGCTACCCAAGACTTACCGTGTAAACACGTGACAGATGAGATTAAATGAGTTTGTTCATTGTTGATTTACGGCCGCTGTCACACATTAAAACCAAGTGACTAGTAAGTTCATCTAATTACCCCGAGTGAACATCATATACATTTTCAAAAACAGCACACTTATTTTGTGGCTCGATTAGCTTTTAGTAAACTCTAATGAAATGTGAATTGCTTAAGAATCATACTGATTTTTTCAACAACAAATTATTTTATGATGTAGATAAGTTTTGATACAGACGTTACTTATTTTCAGCTGAGACTAATTACTATCACATCAAAGGACCCTATCACAGTAAAGCCATGGATCTTCCCATCCCACATAATGATACCGTCACAACTGAACTATGGTCGCAGGAAGAAGGCTCAGGTGAAAGACAGGCGTTTACTGATATAGAAATCTACCTTCCTCATGTGAAAAAGGAATGTTTGCCGTCTGGCGAAAGTGTTCAGCAAACCAGTAAGTGGCATTATCCATCTGTTTGTGTTTCAGATGGGCGCAGTAACAACCCCTACTTGTGTTTGACTCTCCCTTTTATCGCCTATAATATAGCGCGGTACTTATACATTTTTCCAAGTGGCAATCTAAGAAACCGTTTAACTTATTATGCCAACAAACAGTTTCTAATTCCTGAAGCTATAAGCTGTAACACAAAATCATCTCACTCCTTAAATTCTTTTGGATTATAAGTTAATGCATGTTATAAGTAAATAAACATTTTCTCAATTCAAAACCCAAAATTTTGCGCCCCGGGAAGAGTTAGAAATCTCTTATCTACAACCTCTGTAAAGTCACACAATTCAGAATACTCACAACAAGTTTATTTACCACGAAATTTTTAATCTTTGTGCAACAAACTACGTCAACATTATAAAATGACTTCGCTAAGCTAGTTTAATACAATCAATTATATTTGTAATATTTACTGTCGACGTATATCAGGGAATTCTAAAATTCTGTAGATAACTTTGTTTTTACGGACATTCCCGCGTATCTCCATGCATAACCTTACTAGGATTCTTTCGGCATCGTCAAGCTGCGTGTACGTATGGAAAACTCATTTTCAAAATACATTGCTCTTGGTATTTTAGTAGAAATATCTCACTGTTGATAACAAGAAAATTGTAGGCCATTAGAAAATAACAATTATTATCTCTAATCGCAACGGCAATAATAGTTATTTTTTTTATTTTCTAACTGCATGTTTGAGATCTATTTCTTTATAGAAAAAATAACTTCTTTACTGTATCTCAGATCTATTTCGACATAATAAAGCTATCGGATTACGGATTTCCATACAATGGAATTTTGTATCCGCTTATCAACTGTAAGTAGCCTATAAATTTGTTATTATTTTATTATTCCAGGTAGCATTAATCTGGAGACTGTACCCATCAAAGCAAAATCAGAACCCCGAGAAAAAGATGGAGGGGCAATCACTTACGCGGAAATAAACATAGACCTGCCAGATATAAAAAAGGAATACTTAGAAAAGTCTGGAAGTATTCTCGAGACTGCAGGTAAAAACGAATTTCGTTTTTCTGAATTCGTTTTAAATAATTTATTATAGATACTATCTAGTTATTATAGATACGTACATATTGAGCGTTATCTGTCATCTTTTTAAGACATGATAACGGACCTGAAGACGCATCCAGAAGAAAAACCTTATTTATGTACACACTGTAACTACTCATGCTCATGCAAATCACATTTAATAGCCCACTTACGCACCCATACTGGAGAAAAACCGTATCCATGTTTCCATTGTAACTACTCCTTCTCACGCAAATCAAATTTAACAGTGCCCATTCGTAACCTTACTGGAGATAAATCTTATTCATGTTCCCATTGTAGCTACTTGTACTCACGCAAGTCACATTTAACGGTGTACGTACGCACCCATACTGGAGAAAAACCTTATTCGTGTTCTCATTGTAACTACTTATGCGCACAGAAGTCAGAATTAACAAAGCACGTTCGCACTCATTCATGTTCTCATTGTGATTACTGCTGCTAACACATGTCAGCATTAACAGTTCACTTACGCACTGATTCTGAAATTAAACATTATTCATGTTTCTACTTGCATGTTCCTACTGCAGCTATTCAGGTTCTGTAATGAGAAATTTGTAAATGTTTCATGTTTTTATCAGGGGAATTTGAAAATCACATTTAAAAGTGCACTTACTCATCCATACTGGACTTAAACCTTAATGTTCCTACTGCAGCTATTCAGGTTATGTAATTGAAAATTCGTGAATTCCATTTGGAAAAAACCTTATTCATGAGTTCCCATTATAATTAAACCTGCTCATACAAGTCAGCGTTAACAGTGCACTTACGGGATTAACACCTTATTCATGATCCTACTGCAAATATTAATGTTCTCAAAAGGATTAAAAAGTCGGCGTAAACTAAAAAGGCCCGTTTTTAACCATACTGGAGAAAAACTATATCCCTGTTCCCATTGTAAATTTATATATTTTTTTTTTTATTTTTATATTTACTCCACACAGGAGGCCCTGAAGAAAATAATTTCCCTCAGGGCCTATGTCATCTTGGGGGATGCTGTGTGGAGGGTCTTTTTGAGGAGAGGAAGGAGTGAACATGGGTCTTGAAGAGTCCCATGTTGTAGGAGGGAGGAAACACAGAGGCCGGCAGTTCGTTCCACAGCCGAGCTGTTGAACTTAAGAACGAATCGTAGAAGCGACCCGTTCTCATGTGACAAGTGTCAACTGTGTACAAATGTTGGGCGCGCGTTTGGCGTGTATCCCGACTACGCACCGGTGCCGAAGGGATCAATGACGCTAGTTCCTCAGAGCATCTTCCATTGTTATACCGATAGAACAAGGACAGCATACCTACCTGACGCCTGTGCTCTAAAGATTGCAGTCCGTTTGTTAAGATTGGGGAATCTATCAAACGGACCGCCCGTTTCTGCACAGAGTCAAGGGTTTTTTTCAGGTATTTTGGGGCTCCAGACCAGAGATGGCTGCCAAATTCGACAGTAGGGCGCACTTGCGATTTGTACAGGGTGAGCAGTTGTGTACTATTAAAGTATCTGCGGGCCCTGTACAGTACGCCCAGCTTCTGAGAGGCCAACTTTACTCTGGCTTCGATGGAGCCCCCGTACCTGAGCTGGTCACTTATAGTTACACCAAGCATATCAATGGAAGGCCTGTTCGGAAGATTGCTTCCGTTGAAGGAGACTAGATTATCATTTGGATCCCTTTTAGACGTAATCAGACAGGATTGGGTCTTTGAAACATTAAATTCGACGAGATTATTTTTACCCCAGGAGGAAATACTCTCGAGATAACCGTCCATTCTCTGCTTCAAAGCCCTCCGAGCCGTTGGAGTTTGTGTGCCCTTTGGGGGCTTGTCAAACAAAAAGCTATCATGAACTGTACTGTCATCCGCGTAACAATGAATCGGTGCACATGTCAAAAGGTCATTGATGTGCAACAAAAACAAAGTCGGAGACAGAACCGATCCCTGTGGGACGCCAGCATTTATGGAGTGCGAGGAAGAGGTGAAACCGTCAGCAACCGCCTGAATCGACCTATCCCTTAAAAAGTCAGCAATCCACGTACACAGGGATGCGGGAAGTCCGTAAGAATGCAATTTGTTGACAAGTCCTCGGTGCCAGACCCGGTCAAAGGCCTTGGATATGTCTAGTGCGACCGTTTGGGTCTCACCGTGACGTTCCAGGCAACGCCCCCAAACATGCGTCACATACGCGAGAAGATCACCGCACGAGCGGTTCCGCCGGAATCCGTATTGACGGTCATTGATAATTTTGTTCTTCTCGAGGTATGTAAGCAGTTTGTCGTTGATCACACGTTCCATCACTTTGGACAGAACTGATGTGATCGCTATGGGGCGGTAGTTGGCCGGGTTGGAGCGGTCACCTTTCTTGGGAATAGGGTGAATTACCGCTTTTTTCCAACCAAAGGGCACAGTGCCACACTTCAGGGACATTTTATTTATTTATTTATTTATTTATTTAGACGCCGTAAAAGGCTTTTACAATATACATGAGTTATGTTTACAGTGGTTCACAGGAGCGAAACAGTATTATGTTAAACAGAATAATTACTGAGAAATTATATTGAAAATTAAACAAGAATAACATCTGGTATACATAGGTACAATAGCATTTTTATTTTCAATCCGTACAGTAATTTAGTATTGAGGTTATTGTTACCTTCAATATTGGATTTGGTTGAATTTGCTGAGAACTAAGAGTTAGCTCTATTGAAACAGGGCTGTCAGAAAGACATCTCATAACAATTTTGGGAAAAATTATAGTTTTGATTAAGTATATAAAATTATTAGATAACACTCTTCTGTCTGATATCTGATGTAAGTGCATAGTTTAGGTTCTGTGATAACTTATGGATAGAATGGTATTATGCCTAATAACTTTGATAATTACGACAGAGGTATGTTATTATAGCCTTCTTATAACTATATTCCGTGCAGTTGAACACACCTACTACTTCTGAGAAAGCATTGCCAACTGCATGCAATCTAGGTATAAGCGAGTTTCTAAATGACTCAGTCCTGATATTGTTATTGAAATTAAAAAGAATTTTGGATCGAGTGGTTCTAGTGGGTATATGGAAGGTAATTAGGCTTAATATATCAGGGCTGTCTATAATACCATTGACAATTTTAAAAATAAAAGTCAAATCGGAAATAAGTCTTCTATCTGAGAGTTTAAGTAAGTTTAATTCTTTCATCAAGTGATTGTAATTTATTGATTCTATAGGTAGACCGAGTTTATAGTTAATGTATCTTAGGAATTTATGCTGAATTTTTTCAATAGAGTCGGAGTGGATTTTAAAGTAAGGACACCAAATAGGAGAATTATATTCGATTTGACTTCGAACAAGTGAGGAATATAAGATTTTTAGTGTTGAAATATTTTTAAAGTCTCTGCCATTTCGGAGAATGAAGCCGAGCATTTTTAGTCCTTTGTTGGTGACTGTTTCTACATGTGAAAGAAAGTTAAATTTTGAATCGAAAATAATGCCGAGATCGTTAATTTCACTTACAGAGGCGAGAGAAACATTATTAATTTTGTATTGATAGTTAAGGGGTTGTGTTGTTCTAAAAAATCTTATAATGTGGCATTTACTAATATTGAGATAAAGTTTGTTAGTTTTGCACCAATCTTGAAGTTTATTTAAATTTAATTGAATTTGAATACAGTCATTTATTGTTTTTATAATTTTAAATAGTTTAAGGTCATCGGCAAAAAGTAGCACTTCAACATTTTTATCAAATACAGTAACAATATCGTTTATGAAAAGGAGAAACAGTATTGGGCCTAAATGTGACCCTTGGGGTACACCGCTAGTAGCTATGAATTTGTGTGAAAGGTTAGAATTATTTTTTACTTGTAGATTTCTATTTGTTAAGTAGCTTTTTATCCATTCCAATAGTTTACCCTCAATTCCGATTTGACTAAGTTTATTAAGAAGAATTTTATGGTTAACTTTGTCAAACGCTTTTACAAAGTCTGTATATATTGAGTCGACTTGGGTTTTGTTTTCGAGTGAACATGCTATAAAATTTTCATATAAGGAGAGATTTGTTA
Organism: Hesperophylax consimilis; assembly: GCF_061612785.1. Lineage (NCBI taxonomy): Eukaryota > Metazoa > Arthropoda > Insecta > Trichoptera > Limnephilidae > Hesperophylax > Hesperophylax consimilis. The sequence continues at coordinate 21,380,364 of NC_142854.1, read as the reverse complement.
GTGTGGATCTGCCTGGCATAAATCCATGTTGATTAGTTACAATGATGTTGTTAATATGTATGGAGATTTTATCGAGGATAAGTTTTTCAAACAGTTTGGGGATAGTTGAGAGCATGCAGATGGGTCGGTAATTAGTGACATCATGAATATCGCCTTTTTTAAATACAGGTGTTAGATAGCAATTTTTCCATAGGTCGGGGAAGCATCCAGAATTTAATGATTGGTTAAATATATGACATAGTGGATTGGCTATTATTGATGCACAGTTAATTAGAAAGGCAGGACTAATTTTGTCAGGACCCGCTTTTTTCTTTAAGTCGAGTGTTTTTATTTTGCGTATAACATCAGGAACATTTATATGTAAAGCGGGAATGTGGACCGATTCCTTTGGATGAAAGGGTGGAAGTTGAACATTTGGGATATCATTATCGTAAACATTTTTGAAGAAGTCGGCAAACAAATTAACGATGTCATTAGTATCACTACTACTTTTCCCTTCGAAATACATGTATGTTGGTAGGCTAGGTTTGTTTTTTCTTAGTGAGTTTACATGTGTAAAAAAGTTTTTGGTATTTGAAGGAATAGACTTTTCTGTGTTGAGTATGTATGTTTGATATAATTTTTTGGAGAGCTTTTTACAGTCAGTTCTATATTTATGAAATATTTTGTAGTCTGAGATAGAGTTGCTCTCTTTGAAATTTTTGTGCCAGATTTTTTTGTTAATTATTAAGTGTTTTAAGTCATTATTAAACCATTTGGGGAACTTTGATGGTTTGAATTGAATTAAGGGAACATATTTTTCAATAGCCGTGTTGATGATGGAGTAAAAAGATTCAAGATTTTGGTTAACATTTGTGTTTTTGTCTAAAAAGGACCAGTCTGTACTTTCTAAGTATTTTGTTATGAGTGGATAATCTGCCCTTGCAAAATTGTATGAATATTTAGGAACACTATTAGAGTAAATGTTTAGGAAGTTGTTAGTAATGGTGATGTTTAAGGGAGGATGGTGGGAATCTTCGGGAAGAAGGTCTATGGATTTACATAATTTTACTGAAGGATCGCTACTAAATGCAAGATCTAGTAAATGGTGATTAGAGTTGTATACGTTATTAATTTGTTTAAGACCTAGGAAATTTGACATATTTATAATTTCACGAGCATTAGCAGATGTATTAAAATGAGTTGTTGAGTTATCGCTATGGGTAATCCAGTCTGTATTGGGAGTATTGTAGTCGCCGATTAGCAGCATTCTAGCTTCCGGATATTTGAGCTTGAGGGCCTCTACATCTTCAATGTGGTTTACGTAAATTTGTGTTATTGATCCGGGAGGAATATAAACACATCCAAGAATGATTTTTCCTAGGTTCGTCTTGAGTAGTAGGAAAATTTGTTCTATATTTTTGTGTTTGCATTTTAGCCTGGATGAAGTTATAGATTTGGTGACTGATATTAATACACCTCCTCCTCTTGATTTGGTGCTGGTGGCGGTACTTCTATCTAAGCGGTAGGTGTTGTGTGAAATGAAGCCTAGTTCTTCTGTGTTAAAGGACGGATCCAACCAAGTTTCAGTCAGGAAATATATATGAAAGGGATGGATTGGAATCGATGATCTTAGCTCATTAAGTTTTGTGCGGCAGCCTCTGATATTCTGATAGTAAGCCATGATAGGTTTTAGTTTTTTGAGTTACTATTTACAATAACAGGTTTATTATTTTTGTATTTTATTGTGAGTCCAATCTCACCATCTTTGGTTCTTTGTTCTAGTGTTAAACGTAGCTTGGTGAGATAGTTTCTTTGAGCTGGGGTTTGGTCTGAATAAATTTTAATACCGGGGTATTCGGTTATGTTGTTCTTTTTCTTCAGTATGTCTATGGCTTGGATGGAACTGTCAAGGATGACTTTAAGAGGTCGAGGTTTGTCAGGTTTTGTGATTCCCAGACGAAAAGTTGTTATGTTGGCTCGGGTGATGGATGATTTAAGAGTTGTTAGTGTGGTTAAGATTCTCGTTGTATCATCAGTATTTTTTTCTATATGGGAACTGGCTGAGCTTTCAGGGAAGTTAAAAATAATTATGTTTTTTGACCGTTTTTTCCTCTCTTCGAGCTCATCGGCAGCTTCACACATTGATACAGTTGATGAGTTTGTGGATTCTTGTGATGAGTTTGAATCTATCAATTTTGAAGAGACCATGTGCTCGTACGACTTGACCTGTCCCTCGAGAATTCCAACTTTTACACCTACATCCAACATAGTGCCAGAGAGGTTGGACAGTTTATTGAGTAGTTTGGTCATCTGATCTTTAGTTAGTTTTAAAGCGGGATCCGTTATGTTACTGTATAGAGCACTAATTTCTTCTTTCGCTTTATTGATATAAGAAAGAGCATCTGTGGCACTCATCTTGCAAGTTGGAATTTATAAAATTATTTTAATTTTATTTTATATAATATAGCGGTGACAACCCTGCACTTGAGTTGTCTGTGACAAGTTAGATGGGCAATTCACTTGCACACTACGATACTCTGAATGTGTATGTCAGTAGTACTTCCTTCTGTATGGCGTTTGTTTGTGTGTGTCTAATGCGCTCTGGTGACAGTTGAGATTTGAGATATTAAGTTATAAATAAAGAGTTACCAGTTAGTCAGCTGCAACTATTATTTCACTGTTTAAGTTTAGATTTTAGTTGAGTTTTTGTAATAAAAATCACTACATAGAGTCCTTAGATTAATGTTTACTGTTAAATTTTGTGGAGCAAAAAAAGTATGTGTTCACTGTGACACTTGGTATTGTATTGTTATTATATTACTTGGTATTATATTTTGAAGAGCTTTGTCAAAACTGGAACTATTTCCGCAGCACACCTCTGCAATACCAGGGCAGGTATTCCATCAGGTCCACTAGCTTTGTTAACATCGAGCCCCCGTATGACGTGGAGTACATCCCGATGCCGGATCCTCAGCTTTTTCATATAGAAGCCGCAGTGAGGAACCGACGGCGTATATATTATATTATATAGTCAAGTTCTTACCCATACTTGACTTAAAAACCTTATTCATGTTCCAACTGTTAACTCTCCTGCTCACTAACGTCACACTTATCATTGTGTATGTGTACGTATATAGCGTGCACCAATAATGGAAATTAATCTTATCCATGTTCTGACTGCAGTTATTCATGTTCACGAGGAGTTAGATTTGACCCGCTCATGAGAAAAATCATTCATGTTCCGACTTTAATATAAATGTTTTCAGAAAGAATAATTAAAGAATCATATACGTACCCATATAACATGAAAACCTTATTCATTTTTCGAAGAAAGGTTCTCTTAACTGTTTATCGCTTTGTGATGTCATTATTTTATGTTTCTTTGATTTACCTTTGTAACAATTATCTTTGGTTATATGTTTGAGTTTTATTTGACAGTGTTATTATTATGGATAAAAGTGACTACATAAATAAGACTATGGTCTTTTTACAAGGGGATAATTTTGAAAATAATCAGAAACACCCTATTCATAAGTTTCAAGAGATGGTAAAAGAAGCGGTGACACATTTGTTCGGTTCATATCGTATTAAATAATAATAATAGTTAAATACGCTACTCTTCGCTCTTCGATCGCCGCAAGTAGCAGCACCTGCCGGTCACTAAATTTTCGCCATCAGCGTTCCGCGCGGTAAGAAACAGAACTAATCGCCCAAGCCATCAGCCCTCGCTCGCCGGCCTCGTCCTCTTTCGGAATCCTGACCTCAGCATGTCAACACGCTGCTTCGGGTTGTGGTCCCGCGCCCCAGAAGCAATCCAGATTCAAGGGAATATCCAAACTTACGTTTTTAAAATTACACTAAAATCCTTGCCTTTTAACAAAACGACAAAGTTTAAACTCCTGGCCGAACTTCTCAGCGAAACTAACTCGCACGCACATGTGTCGTCGCTTACGTTTCACGTGGACAAAGGCCGCCTTAACTTCGCTCACCGACTTAAAAACCATGTAAACTAGACCATCTTATCCCCTTTCCATGTGCCTTAATAAATTCAGTTCCGATTTTGCAACTTAAATTTAGATTGAGAAATTGAACAAAGTTAGGATTATATTTTGTATCCGTAATATTTTCCGTGCCCCATGAGTATAAGATGTGTTCTATATGATAATCCTTTGTTTGTTGTAACGTTGCCCTTTGCTATAATATAACACTGAAACCTGACTCCCATGTCTTTACTGAACCCCATGTATGGTTCGGAATGATAGTAGCAACAAATGATAGCTGACTCCACCCCTCGAGAGATAATCGATGTGTCTTTATAAGAGCCACCCTGAGGTAATGCTCAGGGATAGAGCCTCTGATGCCATAATTTTTTTTGATTTGCCAGATATTAAAATGGAATGCTCAGAGCACTCTGAAAGTGTTACCGAGACTGCAGGTAAAATGGAATGATGAAATGTCTGAAAGTCTGAAGAATGAATGAATTTATAAAGAAATGTTATGTTTTTTGTAAAAATATTTAATGTTTAAAAATGAAATATTATCTTGTTTATATTCAAATATTGAATATAAACAAGATAATATTATAATATAAACTTACCCAATAAATAGTTTAAATAATCTTTAAACAAACGGCAAAGAACCAACCTTTATACTTACAATAAATTAACGTGAATTTATTTTACTTTCCATTTTTAATATTTGAATTATAATGTCCCTTCTTTTTCACGGTATTTCATGTTTAAGCTAATTCAATGTACCTTTGATATTTATTTATTTATTTAACGCCCAGAGGGCTTTTACATGGTTGGTAGTATACATAATTTTAATTTGACAGATACTTTAAAAGTTACAAAAAAAATTACATTTAATAAAAGCTATGAAACAAGTCATGCAAACACAAGAGACAAAAACAGAAAATTACAGCTATTTGTAGGTTTACATGATGTGTTTAGGAGTAGGTATTGTTGAAATAAATGTTTTAAATGATCCACAAAACTTGCCAAGTTGGTATTGAATATACCAACATCACCCAAGTAATGATTTCCCATGGTGTGAAGTCGTTGTATCGGAGAGTGGGCAATGTAGTTACGCTTATGTGTGCTGCTGTAGAATATTGTATTTTGTCGTGTTGTTACTGTGGATGTATGTATGTTTATAAGTTGCAGGAGTTCACAACAGTCGAATTTAGAGTTAAGTATTTTGAATAAGAACGTTAAATCGTTTATTTTACGCCATCTTCTAATGTATGTATTTTTAGAGTATTTAATAAGAAATTGTATTTTAAGTCTTCGACAGGGATATTTAATTTAAAATTTATAAAACGTAGAATTTTTTTTGTATTCGCTCAATGTTGTTAATGTGAATTTTGTAAGATGGAGACCAAACTACTGAGTTATATTCAATTAGACTTCTTACTAGAGATACGTCTAATAGTTTAAAGGCTTGTAAAGAATTAAAGTTTTTAGTTGTTCTTAATACGAAGCCTAGTGTTGTCATACTTTTGTTCACAATTTGATGGACATGATTGGTGAAACTTAGTTTATGGTCCAAAATAATTCCAAGATCTCTTATTTCCGTTACTCTTTCTAAAGCTATGTTATTGATGAAATATTCGAATAAAACAGAATTTTTGTTTCTGAAGAAAGTCAAGGTTTTGCACTTTACTACATTTGAAAATAAATTATTTTGAACGCACCAATCTCTAAACTTACTAATATTTGACTGTAGTATATGGCAATGATTTATATCAGTTATTTTCTTTTATAGTTTGATGTCAGCTGCAAAGAGCAATACCTCGACATCGTTGAAGCAATTGGTTATATCATTGATGAAAATGAGGAACAAATCCGGGCCAAGGTGACTACCTTGCGGTAGGCCACTGGTAGCCCGGAAAGCTTTCGACATCCAAGATTTTATTTTAACGAACAGTTTACGATTTGACAAATAGCTACTAAACCATTTTAGCATGTTAACCCTTATTCCTAGAGCAAATAGTTTTTGGATTAGTAGTTTATGGGATACTTTGTCGAATGCCTTCGAAAAGTCTGTATATATACAGTCGACTTGTTTATTTTCTGCAAATGATTGTAAAATGAAGTTTTGAAATACCATTAAGTGAGTTTCGGTGGATCTTCCTTTGATAAAACCGTGCTGTTTTTGATTAATTAATTTTATTAATTTGGGATAGATTTCATCAAGGACCAATGATTCAAAAAGCTTTGGCAGTACTGACTGTATACAAATGGGGCAATAATTAGCTATGTCAGTATCGTCTCCTTTTTTGTAGATCGGTGTAATGAAGCTAAATTTCCAGCGGCTGGAAAATGTCCAAGGGACAAGAGACGGTTAAATAGTAATGTGAGTGGTTTAGATAATGTATTAGAGCATTTTTTGTGGAATATTGGTGGAATGTTGTCTGGGCCAGCGGATTTGTCAGTGTCTAAGGAAAGTAATTTTTGTTCGCAATACTTTTGTGTGATTTGGCAGTTTGTTAAGTTTGTGGTCATATTAAATTTGTTTTTTATCATCTGGAGTGTCTTCATCATATACATTTTTGAAGAAGTCCGAAAAAAGGTTTACAATGTCCTGTGTATTGTTTGCACTGATTCCATTCATTTGCATTATGGGCGGGTAGTCTGTGTTTTCATTGTTCATTTTTTTAAGAAAATTCCAAAGGTTTTTGGATTTAAAGACAGTGTCCTCGACAGAGGTTATGTACATTTTTTAACATTGTTTGGAAAGATCTTTACATTTTTTCCTAGTTTCGCTAAAGATTATATAATCATTTATGGATTTACTTTGTTTGAATTTTTTGTGTTGACTCTTTTTTTGCTGAAGAGAGGCTGTAAGCTCTGATGAAAACCAAACCGGGTAGGCATAGCTTCTCGTTGTGTAAAAAGGTACATAGGATTCAATAGCATTAGAAAAATATAAATAAATTTTATCTAACGATTCATCAACGCTTTCATCGGATAAAAAAGACCAGTCTGTATTTGAGAGATGGCAGTTAATTGAGTCGAAGTTGGCTCGTTTAAAGTTAAGGACGCTTTGTGAAGGTTTCCTTTCATTATCACATGTCATATTGAATTTAATGTATAGGGGAGGATAATGATTATCTATAGGTAGAAGTGGATCATTTGAGAGTTCAACAGACATTTTAGGATAGTTTGATAAAGCTAAGTCTAATGAGCGATTGTTACTGTTATATATAAAATTATGTTGATGAAAGTTTAGAAAGTTTACAATGTCCAAAATTTCACGTGCACGATCGTTTTCACTTTCGTTTATGATGAGACCACAGTTATTTGCTTTCCATATTAAGTTTGGTAAGTTATAATCCCCAAGAATAACAATTTTCAAGTGAGGATATTTTGATGAAATTGTTTCGATGGCTTCACAGTGGTTTTTATATGACTGAGGGACAGAAAGTGGTGGTAGATAGGCCGTTCAAAATATAATTTTCTCGAGAGGAGTCTTTATTTGCACAAAAAGATGTTCGATGTTATTGTGTTTCGTGGTTAATTTTCTTGCTGACAACTTCTGTTTTATTGCAATTATAACTCCAAATATTAGACATATGATATGATATTTTCATTTGCGAACTTACCAAAAACAAGAAGTCCATAAAAGAATATTTCTCTGATGGTTTGTGAAGAATGTTTATGTCTCTATTGTTTATATCTCCATTATGATTTGATTTCTATATACATCCTTTCTCCATAGCTATAAATGTATTGTTTTGTAAATTTTTCGTTTTATATTATCTTTTGTTTTGCATAATTTTTTAAATTCATATTCCTTTCTCACAAATTTAATTTACTTATTCCATATAATGCTATCTCAGTAGAGGTAAAGTCACAATGAGGAAATCCATAATTGGTTATATTTTACTATTTAATCCTTATGTACAAACTGATTAGATTTAAACTGTCGATATCCCGAATATAAATAAATATTAACATTTTGTTGATGTTCTGTTTCAGATAGCATTAATGGGGAGACTGTACCCATGGAAAAACCAGGACCCCGTGAAGAAGATGGTGGGGAAATCCCTTATACGGAAATAGACATAGACCTGCCAGATATTAAAAAGGAATGCTCAGAGCAATTTGAAAGTATTACAGAGACTGCAGGTAAAATGGATTTTTTTTCGTCTGAATCAGTTTTAATAATCTTATCGTTTCATAATAAATACTGACTTATTGAGCTTTATCTTTCATCTTTTCCAGATGTGATAGTGGTCCCGAAGACACATGCCGAAGTAAAACGTCTTTCATGTCTCCATTGTAACTACTCCAGCTCACACAAATCACATTTAACAGTGCATTTACGCACCCATACTGGCGAAAAACCTTATTCATGTGCCCATTGTAACTACTCTTGCTCACAAAAATCTTTTTTAAAGAAGCACTCATTCACTCATACTGGCGAAAAACCTTATTCATGTCCCCATTGTAACCAATCCTATGTAAGCAAATCGCATTTAACGGTTCACTTACGCATCCATACTGGCGAAAAACCTTATTCATGTTCCCATTGTAACTACTCTTGCTCACGCAAGTCAGATTTAACGGTACACTTACGCAGCCATACTGGCGAAAAACCTTATTCATGTCCCCATTGTAACTACTCTTGCTCACGCAAGTCACATTTAACTGAACACATACGAACCCATACCGGCGAAAAACCTTATTCATGTCCCCATTGTAACTACTCCTGTTCACTGAAGTCACATTTAACTGAACACATACGAACCCATACTGGGGAAAAACCTTATTCATGTCCCCATTGTAACTACTCCTGCTCACTGAAGTCAGGTTTAACGTTGCACATACGCACCCACACTGGTGAAAAACCTTATTCATGTTCCCATTGTAACTACTCCTGCTCTCGAAAATCTCTTTTAAACAGGCACTTATTCACTCATACTGGGGAAAAACCTTATTCATGTCATCATTGTAACTACTCTTGCTCACGGAAGTCAGATTTGACGGTACACTTACGCACCCATACTGGAGAAAAACCATATTCATGTTCCTACTGCAGCTATTCATGTAATCGAAGGGGAGATTTAAAACATCACATACGAACCCATACTGGCGAAAAACCTTATTCATGTCCCCATTGTAACTACTCCTGCTCACTGAAGTCACATTTAACTGAACACATACGAACCCATACTGGCGAAAAACCTTATTCATGTCTCCATTGTAACTACACTTGCTCACGGAAGTCAGATTTAACGGTGCACTTACTCACCCATACTGGAGAAAAACCTTATTCATGTTCCTACTGCAGCTATTCAAGTACTCGAATGGGACATTTAAAATATCACATTCTTACCCATACTGGAGAAAAACCTTATTCATGTCACCATTGTAACTATTCCTCTTCACGAAAATATCTTTTAAACATGCACTTATTCACTCATACTGGGGAAAAACCATATTCATGTGCCCATTGTAACTACTCTTGCTCACAGAAGTCACATTTATCGGTACACTTACGCACACATACTGGCGAAAAACCTTATTCCTGTCTCCATTGTAACTTCTCTTGCTCACGGAAGTCAGATTTAACGGTACACTTACGCACCCATACTGGAGAAAAACCCTATTCATGTTCCTACTGCAGCTATTCATCTACTCATATGGGACATTTAAAACGTCACATTCTTACCCATACTGGAGAAAAAGCTTATTCATGTCACCATTGTAACCACTCCTGTTCACGGAAGTCAAATTTAGCGGTACACTTACGCACACATTCTAGACTAATTTAATTTTTTTTAAATTTCATAATAAATAATGTATGTTTTATAATTTAGCACCTCTGTAAGTATTAAAGTTCCTACTTACTAATCTTAATTTTGTTTTGATTAGCCACATTAGCGAAAATAAAAAACGTGCGTTTTTATATACTCGGCTCTATTATGGCTCGTAGTCTACCGCTGAGAATATTCTTGCCTTTGTCAATTTATGCGAAAAATCGTGGAGCTGTGCAAAAGGGTATTTGCCCGGGATCGTAGTCGCGTTCCAACGCATGTAATCCCCAAAAGGGCGCCATTCTTCGTTGTGTTTCTTAACCATGTGCAATGGGCTCACCCAACTACTCTTTGACGGCCGACACATTCCATGCTCCATAAGGTATTTAAATTGTTTTTTAGCCGCTTCCAAAAGATCCGGTGCCAGCTTGTGGGCTCGATCTGTTACAGGTGGTCCCCTTGTTTCAATCACATGTGTAACATTATGTTTTGTCATCTGGAGTCTTCATGTCGGGTCGTGTCAATGCAGGGTATTTATTTTAAAATGTCTCGGTATTTCTGATTAGCAGATAACGTCGAGATGCCGGATGAGGGTCCTTGAGAATTCATTCCTCCAATCTGTAGTGGACTGGTCCGTTAATGTTGCGTTCTTACGGTTGACGCTAAGGTTAAAGTGATGTAGAAAGTCTGCTCCTAAGATTGGTCATGATACGTCGGCGACGATAAATTTCCACTTCATTTCACGCTGAAGTCCAAATTGAAGTTCAATAGTTCTGGTCCCGTATGTTTTTATGGTATTACCATTAACACTGTATAGCGTGGTGGGGCATATTTCCGTGGTGACTGTATTTTTAGTGATCCTGCTTGACCTTGGGAGTACGGAAACCTCAGCACCGTTGTCAATCAAAAAATTTTGTTGCCTTATGAGTTCATGGATGAAGAGAGGACATGTATGTTGAGGACAATCGCACGTCCCTACTGCGGTTTTCCGATGTCTTTTCCCGACTTGTTGCTATTAAAAGTATATGGTTTAGTGCAATAGTACGATTTTTCACAGAATTTTACATGATATTTGCAGTAGCCATTTGAGGTATTGTTGTTGTATATTTGCCTACCGCGTGACCTGGAACGAGGTCGTCGCCCCGAATTCCGGTACGATGTCGATGGATGACGCCATTTTCTTCGAGTAGTTTTGAGTTGTTTGACTTCGAGAGTGAGTGACGCAATTTGCTCTTGCAAACTCTGGTGTACAGCACATACGTTTAAATCTACGTTCGGAATATTTTCATTACGCTGTTTCTCGTCTACTGCTCCACATTGTGTTTTTGGTATCCTTCCAAAATTTTATCTGCTGCAGACGCAAGTTGTAACAGGTTGTCATCGGGTAGTGCGGCCAATGTGGCCTAGACCTGTTGAGGTTGCCTTTGCAGCCGAAATGTGAGCAGCGAGTTCATGCATGAGTCGGAGTAGTCCAGATATTTTCCTATCATCGAGCTGTAGTCCGGTTAGAAGACGAGTGAGTCGTTTTTCTCCAGAATCTTGTAATCTCTCGATGAGTGCTGATTTGAGAACCGTAAATGGTCTTCAGGAGATATGGGAGATTGATACGAGTGACTGCACGGTTGATGTTTTGATTTATTCGTGAGGACGATTTTTACAATTACGTAGAGCTCGGAAACGGTGGCAGTAAGATAGTAAGACTGGCAGTTTCGAACGCTAAAACCGGTATGAAGATTCGTCTTGTCGTGTTCGCTTGCGTTGAGTAGCGGATTTCTTCGCGCCGGTATTGCCATATGTGGGGAGAAATAAAGTAGTCCTACACCATGTTAACCCAACATAATGACAGTTCAACACACATTTAAAAAGTATGTGTAAGTCAGTGTAAGTCATGTGAGTCCTGCTGCTGGTAAAACATCAACATTACAACAAAATCATTTCAAGTGTGTTTTGTGTTTACTGTTTTTACTTTTTCGACATATGTAACTGTTATACACTAAACATTGTTAAATATATATGTTTATAAATTTTATTTATATTTTTTTCTAGTGACCAAAAAATTATTTATATTTGAATACAATATATATATATTTAAAACTGTTGTTAACATGGTGTTTGTTTTATGCTGGGTGTAAGGTAGGTTTAAGTAGGTGGGTAATGTTATATGTTTCGTGAACACCTCACTGGGAGAACCTGTGCTGAGGTGTAAACGTGGTTATGATTAAGTGGTAGAAGTTTTTATTTGTATTGGTTTAATTTTACTTTTTTTTTCCTTTTTTTATAGTTTTTGTACATTGATGTTTGAAAACAAGGAATGTATGTGTATATGTATATAAATAAACACATGTATATATATACACTTACACATTCATCCATAAACACATACAGATACTCTCATATACACCTACGCACACACATAATATATATATTCTTCAGACTTAGAAATACTTTCTCATTAAAAATATTAAAAGAAATTCACTTTGCACTTGCGCACTCTGTACTACAATATGGAATCATAGCTTATGGTGGTGCATATCTCATATCCCTTCTCACACTCGAAAATTAAAAAAAAAAAATTATATAAAAATTATCCGAAAAAAACCGTATTACTACCCAACAGAAAATTTATTCTAAGAATTCGCTGTTCCACTTTAAAAAAATTACGACAAAATTGCCCTAATTCAGCTACACAAAGATATTTTCATCAATGACATAACCAATTGCTTCAACGATGTCGAGGTATTGCTTTTTGCAGAAGACGTCAAACTATACAAGAAAATAACTGATATAAATCATTGCCATATACTACAGTCAAATATTAGTAAGTTTAGAGAATGGTGCGTTCAAAATAATTTATTTTTAAATATAGTAAAGTGCAAAACCTTGACTTTCTTCAGAAACAAAAATCCTGTTTTATTCGAATATTCCATCAATAACATAGCTTTAGAAAGAGTAACGGAAATGAGAGATCTTGGAATTATTTTGGACGATAAAGTAAGTTTCACCAATCATATCCATCAAATTGTGAACAAAGGTATGAAAACACTAGGCTTCGTATTAAGAACAACTAAAAACTTTAATTCTTTACAAGCCATTAAACTATTATACGTATCTCTAGTAAGAAGTCTAATTGAATATAACTCAGTAGTTTGGTCTCCATCTTACAAAATTCACATAAACAACATTGAGCAAATACAAAAAAAATGTCTACGTTTTATAAGTTTTAAATTAAATATCCCTGTCGAAGACTTAAAATACAATTTCTTATTAAATACTCTAAAAATACATACATTAGAAGATGACGTAAAATAAACGATTTAACGTTCTTATTCAAAATACTTAACTCTAAATTCGACTGTTGTGAACTCCTGCAACTTATAAACATACATACACCCACAGTAACAACACGACAAAATACAATATTCTACAGCAGCACACATAAGCGTAACTACATTGCCCACTCTCCGATACAACGACTTCACACCATGGGAAATCATTACTTGGGTGATGTTGGTATATTCAATACCAACTTGGCAAGTTTTGTGGATCATTTAAAACATTTATTTCAACAATACCTACTCCTAAACACATCATGTAAACCTACAAATAGCTGTAATTTTCTGTTTTTGTTTCTTGTGTTTGTACGACTTGTTGCATAGCTTTTATCAAATGTAATTTTATTTTTTATGTTTCAAAGTATCTGTCAAATTAAAATTACACTACCAACCATGTGAAAGCCCTCTGGGCGTTAAATAAATAAATAATAAATATCTTTAATTAAAATAACACCCCACTGAATACTTCTGTTGGTGGACTAACTGTAACACCCGTAGGAACCATAACAGCACAGAATCACTATGTATATAAAGGAATAAAATTATTTAACCAATTACCCGAAAAAAAAAATATGACAAATATAAAAAAAAAAATTAAATCATATTTTTGTCGTACCACCATACAATTTTAACTTTCTCTTAGATATATATTCTTGACTTTTTTGTTATTCCTAATGTTTTATGTACACCCTATATACATTTCTTGTTTTAATTACCTTTATAATCTTAAAAAATATTATTTATTTATTTTATTTTAACTGCACATTTACAGTTATACATAACCAATAATAAATATACATTTTATTTTATTTTATTAAGAAATAATCGCGTTTTCGAACGTTTTATTAAATTGGAAAATATCCATATCAGGGGACAGGTAACTAAGTAACAATCATTTTTCCGAGCGGCATTACTAATAATAATATTAATAATAACGTAGATGAACAGGGGATCATTATGTCATCTGTACAGATGAACATGGATGGATAGTCACCAAAAAACAAAAACATGTATTCCTAGACAGCGTATGAAATGGACGAACGATGTCAATATGTTCATTGTTCGTTCATATTTTTATGTAACCAAACTAGAAACAGATATGTCGTTATATAGGAAAAAATTACATTCACTTTTCTCACAAAATTATCCGATTGCCAAACTAAACGAACAAAGATTATATAGAGATACTTATAGAGCTTTTAAGGTTTGTTCCTTTGTTATTTTTGGTTTTTAAAGCCATATTTAGACCGCATTTTTGAAGTGAAACTTCTTTAGGCGCGTAATGAATTTTCGGGGACGGAGTAAAACCGAGTCACGATCGAAACGAAAATGCGGGTACCCCCACCACCGATTAAAGTTCATTTGATCTAGTCAAAGTTTTGAAGTAACATATAAATGCTTCTTAGCTCATCCCGACAACTGGCGTTGGTGGTGTAATGGTCAGCATAGTTGCCTTCCAAGCAGTTGATCCGAGTTCGATTCTCGGCCATCGCACATTATTTTTTTGTTTTTAACGCCTTTTTCATTCAATATCTTATTTTTTAGTAGGTCAGAACATTTTTTAAAAGAAAATAATATTGCAAAATAACACTTATCTCACTGTGATAAAACAAAGCAAAGCCGCATAAATTGATTATATTATGTAGGTGTATACCGTGTTTGGTGACCAGATCTGAATAGCCAGGTACTTCCCCACCTTCCTCTTCCCCATCTCCCTCCCCTCCCCAATACCCTCAGCCTCACATCATACCCCAATTGGGGATGCCATAGTCTCACTGGCTCCAGACGGGAGCAGTTGGGACTCTTGTGCGGTAATACTGTAAAAAAAAAAAAAAAAAAAAAAGGTTCTGAAAATATGAGAGCTTGTTATTTTTTATAATGTTACCTACATCACACCCAAAATATAATATATTTTTAAAAATAATGTACAATGTACAGAAATAGAATCCCACACAAGATCGCGTAGTGCGCTCTAGCGAACGGATATTTTATCAGAGGGAGATAGTTTTAATTTTTTTGAAGTGAAACTGTATATATCTCGCACTTTAGTTACCATAACCCAATTATCACGACATTAGGAAATGATATTCATGAAATTGACAATGAAAATGGCAAATGATTGGTAAATTGTCATTGTAATTTCTTTGTAATTTTTAATTGTAATATTGTTATTTATGTAATATTGTATACTTGTGAATAAATTGAAAATTTTTGGAACTATACATTAATCGAACGTCATTCATCTATAAGAAAATATTAGAAAAAGCAAATCCATGCTTCGTCGTTGAATTATTTAACCTCTAATTTTCAAACTAACCTAAGAGAGAAAATAGAGATGATGAAATGAAAATAGAGAGAGAGGAATACTAGAAGTTTCACTTCTGTCTTGCGTAGGCTTGACACACCCAGTTTTTTTATTTCTTTTGCTATTTAAAGTAATAAAAATAAAATATGAAATCTATTGTCACAAATATTTTATCAGTAAATTGATTTAACCGGTAATAAATAATTTTTAATTGGGAGGGGGTAAAATAGAATCATATTAATAAGTCCTCAAAACGTGGCTTAACCACAGTTTGAAAATGGCCTTGAAAGCCGAAACAGCTGTAACAATAACAAAAACCAAAAAATACTTGCAGAACTTAATAATTATATTATAAATTTGATTTTAAAATTAAATTTAAAAAAAATTTAAATGGAGTTCTACGAAATAAACACAAAAACAATAAATACAAAATCAAGTTATTTAAGGAGATCTCATATTCCAGGTGCCCTTCGAATTCGAAAGGGGCGCGGCATATTGGGATGGGTGGTAGAAAACTTGAGAACCAATCAGAGAAAGCCGAACGCAAGATTTGTATCTACCCAATTACGCCCATAAACGCACACTGGTAAAATTTGTCAAAAATCCGGTATAATTTACATAATATCGGCATAATGCACAACTCTTCGGCTGGGTTTACACTTGTACGACTTTCGTAAATTTTTGGTAAGTTACTCACAGGAGCGTTTACATAATAATATGAATTCAACTTATCGTAAATAATGCTCACGGAAGTTGTTTAGAAGTTTAATTTACGAACTTCTCACAGAGACCGCTACACCAGTAACCAGCTATTTTAAGGTAAGATGGCTTCCTGACAACAACGCGTTGCCGCCGAGTTTGACAGCTCTCAGTTAGTAATATTTGATAACAGGGATTTGTTTATTTACAGTTCATAAAGTCGAGAATTTATTTACGGTTAGATTATGGATTCACATTTCCGCAAACAACGGATTGCCACCGCGATAATATGCACAATATTGTCAAAGAAAAGCGTAAGGGCCCGTCGAGAGTATTGGATTAGGAGTTCGCTTCAAAGAAGAAATACTGATGGGGCCATCGTTCGTTTAACGGCAGAATTAAGAATTGAGGATCAACAACAATTCTTTAATTTTATCCGAATGACAGCAACTGACTTCGAATACATATTGGAAAGGATTGGACCGCTAATTAAAAAGAATGATACTCGTTTTCGGAATGCTATTTCACCAGCTGAAAAAATATTAGTGACTCTTCGATTTTTGGCGTCAGGTAATGTTTTCTATGCATTCTTGTATTGCATTTTTGTATGCATTCATTGGAGATGTTAATTTGTTGTGAAGTTTGATAGCTGATTCATCAGTTCGTGAAGTCGAATACTAGAAACATTATCACACATTTACACAGGCATTTTTTTAAACATGACGATTGTGTTAATGAAAATTAATGTTATGTTGGTCTCCATAGATTATTGCAGTGTATTATTTCATAAAGCTATCATGCCGATTCAAACTTAGTACTTATTTGTGTGTTTACAAAGTTTTACAATTATATTTTATATTTTCAGGAGATTGTTATTGAGATTCCTTAATGTACTTGTTTCGAATAGCTACGTCTATTATATCACTATTTATACCTGAAGTATGTGCTGCTATTTATGATACAGTAAAGGACAACTATATGAAGGTATGTTAAAACAAAATTAATTATACAAAATACATAGTTTGGTATATTTTTTATTTTACTTAGTTAAAGTTTTTGTTACATTGGAACGGAAAATACAGGGTAAAAAACAAAGAAATATAAAAAAAGTGTTGACAAAAGTGAACAAAGGCGTGTGGGGTACTTATCTAAACTGGACAATTCATACAATTCGAAGAACAGCACCAGATAGTTAGAATATTTTTTAACATATATCAATGATATAAAATTTTAAAATAGGAAAGTGAAATCTTGGAAATAATTTAAACATATAATAAAGTATATACTTAGGAATAGACTCGATGAAAAATAAATACCCATTTACATACAAACTGTCCTAGTATTCTCTATCTTAGCAATGCAAGTAGCTTAAACAAACTCGAAATAATCCAGAATAGAACAATGAGACTAATATTGAAGTGTTATGTATGTATTATAAATACGTATGTAATAAGTATAAGCAAAATATAAATTAAAATCTTAATGTATGTTTATATTTGGAGTGAAGCTAAGTAAATAAAATATTAATTGGAGTTATAAGAAAACGTAACTGAAAAAAAATAACTGATGATAAAAAAAGTAAGAACCAAGTGGAATAAAACGTAAAATTAAAAAAAACATCACGATTAAATTAAAATTAGTGTTTAGATCAGCCATTGTCTTCTCAAATATCTACTTAAACAAGATCCATCAAGTTATATTTGTAGTGCTGCTCTCCCGAATTGTCCAGTTCACTGAGATAAAACTGATTTGAAGTCGATGGCAGTTGTGATGACTGCGGCAAATATATAGGAGAAAGGGGAGTCTCTAAGTCATCCTCCAAAGTTTCAATAACGAGTTTTTGAATCTTGAGTTTCAATTTTTTTTCGTTATATTCGTGAGCTACACTTCTTAGCGATGAAGCCACAAAGTCACCAAAAACTTGGTCATCATTCGCAGGTGTATCTAATATTTTGCTGCATTTGTAAAGCAAATCAGCCTCCTTTTTGCAGCACGGTTTGGCCGCTCCGATGTCTGCCGAGGTTGACTGTTGCTAGGCATCTCTATATTCTCCTTCTCCGTAACGTCCCTCACAGCGCCAGTATTTTGTAGATAAATATAAAAAAAACATATTTTTGTATTAAATATGATTTGAGATTTTCACGGCCAAAAGTATTTTTGTTATTTGTTTTTGGGGTGTTATGCCGTGTTGCGCTAACTCCTTCTTTAGCCAACGTTTCGGACAGCATTGCAGTGTCCATCATCAGGGCAGATGTGTTATTTTACAAAAAATAAAATATAATTGTAAATAACACATCTGCCCTGATGATGGACACTGCAATGCTGTCCGAAACGTTGGCTAAAGAAGGAGTTAGCGCAACACGGCATAACACCCCAAAAACAAATACAAAAATATTTTTGTATTATTTTTACAGTTGCCGTCAACAGAAGAACATTGGAATAATGACTATTTGAATAATTCGCACAAAAATGGCACTTCCCTCATTGTATCGGAGCACTGGACGGAAAACATGAAGTCATTAAATGTCCAGAAAAGAGTGGGAGCATGTACTTTAATTATAAAGGAACATATAGTATCGTTCTAATGATTGTCGTGGACGCTGAATATAAAATTATTTACATGAATTGTGGCTGCATTGACCGTGTTTCTGATGGGGGTGTGTTTCGTAATACAGCATTATTTAATGGTTTAGAGCAAGGAGTACTCAGACTTCCTCCTCCCATACCTCTAGCGGGGAGGCAGAAACCGATGCCTTATGTATTGGTGGCCGATGATGCCTTTGCGTTATCAAATTATTTAATGAAACCATACCCATACAAAAGCCAACCCATTGCTAAAAGAGTCTTCAATTATCGTCTTTCAAGGGCCAGGGCTATGGTTGAGAGTGTATTTGGTGTAATGGCTAGCAGGTACAGAATTTTACGAAACCGCATTGAACTACCCCCTAAAAAGGTAGAACTAATTGTTTCTACGATCTGTGTGCTACACAATTTCATGATGTCTGGCAATAATGCTTCACGTTATACTGATAGAGGAAGAGAGGAGGAAATGCCTCGTGAAAACCTTTTTCCTTTAGAAGAAAGGTATGGAAATAACAATCCACCTGCAAGTGGACAATTAATTCGAGATGAATTTAGCGAATATTTCGTTTCTCTTGAGGGAGAATTGGCATGGCAATTCAAAGTGTCTAACCTACGCTACTTAACTAACAGATGCTAATCACACCGTTTCCCCGCAGTCTACTTTCATCATTAATGATTATTAATTAACCGTGAACGTGAATATGTATTCTACACTTTATAAATAAAAATGTCCATACAATGTGTTAGTTGTTTCTGTACCGATATCCCTGTCCAAGAACTTTAACATATCATAATTATTATACCATCTACCCACAAGTGGACGACGAATTCAGAGAATATTTCCCAATGTAGAGTTCTGGGGCTTTACTATAAGTGCCTGTGTCAATTTTCTTAATCGCCCAGGGATGAAGATTATTTATCGATTTTTGGCGTAAAAACAGAGCACCTGACATATTCATAGCATTCAAATTAAGGGAGGTTTTTATTAGACTACTTTCTGGTACCTAAATCCAAAACTGACATGAGCACTTCTAGTATTAACCCCCAGAATTAAACTTGAACATAAATAGGTATACTTAAATAAACATCTACTTTAAAAAAAAAAATGTTCTTGCCAATCTGTCTTTTGCCTGTGTACCGGAGATTATGTCCAGGAGCTTCAACATTTCGAAGTAAATCCAAGGGGAAGTGTACAGATCATCTAACCCGCTGCCACTCTTCTTACATTTTATCTTCCTCAGTTCCTGCAGAAATTGTCCCTTTAAATTATGTAATTTTCTATTTACTTCTTCCGGCGTTGTTGAAAACACTTCTGCAACTGACGCAAGAGAATTGCTTCGTGCATTCCTATCTTTATAGTCTGCCCTTTGGTAATCCCATAACAGAGGAAGACTTTCAAAAATGTCTATCAGCTGCTTTGTTTCGTCCTTACTCCAATTCTTCGCGTCGGCTAGTTTATTGGGCATTTTTACCAATTATCAACTATGATACGTGAACTGAACTAGAAATGGGTGAAACAGCGAAATGCCAAATGACAACAAGTAAACAAGTCCCGAGGAGCAACGGGATCTTACTGTCGGTGTTGCAGATTTCTGTTTTACCATCCCGACAGTGACGTCAAAACTTACGGTAAGCGACTCAACTTATCAATCTGTTTTGATAAGCTGTGAGAGAGCCGTAAATTCCCGCGTGAGCGATTAGACCTGTCAAAAAGTTACGTAAGAAAAACTTCTGTAACTTGGTAAAAATTACGGTAAGCGACTTATGGTGTCGTTTACATTGGTAAATTTGTCTTAAGTCGCTAACGTGAGCAACTTTCAGGAAAAAACTTCCAAGTGTAAAGGCAGCCTTCCAATTATCAAATTTTACAGGAGGCACAAAAAACTGTTTTTTAAACTCTTCGTTTTTGATGTGACATCTCACAAGAGCGCCTCTGTCTGTACAGATAAATACGTGTATATTTATTTATATCGCCACTGGTTGGGCAGGGTTGCGGGGCGGATTAAGGAAGAGGTTGAAGGAAGGGTTTTTTTAATGCGGGTCTTGAAGAGAGAAATGTACTTAAAATTTGTACAGTTTGTGTAATAAAATTATGCAACAATTTTTAAATCATTTTTTATTAAGTAAATTTTTAGGTGGGTACAAATATATAAGGTAGGTTATCTATACATAACAACATAATAGGAATAACATTCCAATAACATCACAGTAATGTTTTAAAATACAGAATTAAAATCATTCGCTTTGGGTGTAGGAGAATGCAAACATTTTGATAACAGTTAAATAATGGACGGAATGTAGCGAAGCCGTGTTTAAACATAATAAACTAAAAATCTCCACGTCTAGAGTGTCTTATTGGGGATTTACATCATTATTCTGGATAATTGTGATCCCTAAAAAAATACCTAAGGACTCTTATGGTCTTTTTTTAAGCCTTATAAATGAACTCACTCGAAAAATGAACAATTCCAAAACCTGCATTGACCATTTGGAATAAAACACAAGCAATCTGTAATGCGTGAACTGACAATAACTGACCACTTTATAACAATCCTAGTAATAAACATATAAAAAAAGCAATCTGTAATGCGTGAATTGACCACTTTATAACAATCCTAGTTATAAACTTTACCCTTGGAACCTTTTAAGAACAAATACGTCCCAAATTTCGTTAAATTTTACCACTGTGCTTCGCTTCGGTACGCAAAAGCGCGCGAAATTGGAAATTGGTTTTACACTCTACACTCTTTCCTCGTTGTTTTGTTCAGCTGCGTTATTAACATTTTTTGGCAAAGAAATTATTGCATGGTTGTTTTTCAAATAGTATTAATCGACTAAATTAAATAAATGACAATACCTAATTATAGTTAGAAATTATTGAAACAGCAGTATTTTTTAATTGTTTTTTACGGAAAGATTACGTAGAGGCCTGTAAAAAACATTTAGATAAATTACATTACAAAAGACATTGCATGCATTGAAAAAATAAAAATTAATTCCAACTCCATGAGTATATTTTACCTAATAGTCTAATCGTGTTCGATAATCGATGATGACCGATTAAAAATATTTTTTTTGTACATTTAAATAATGATTATAACTTATGTTATCGTGCGTTCATTTTGCAGTGTATATTTGTTATTATTCTTTATGTGTATCTGTTTGATTTCTAAACATAATAACATAAAATAAACAAATATTTCTTGCGTTATTGTTTCTAGGTACCTAATTATGAAATAAAATATTTAAACAGACCCAAATATACCAGCATGTTTTTTAATTTTTTTTAGGCCACTGAGCGTACCCAGTTTTTGTATTATCTTCCCTGCCCATTGTATAAAACTAGGAATTTAAAAAAAAACGATTACACGTAAACTGATTTTAGTTGAAAAAATTTCACAGAACAGAGCGGCACTAAGATAAAGAACGTCTTCATACCGCCAGCGCTGGGCGGTAAATAAATACAAAAGCGTGAAACCCTTACGTTTACGGCATAGAGGTTATTTTACAATGGCAAATTCAATGTTTACCTCCCCGAAAATCGATCAATATTCTTTTAAAATAAACAACGCAAAAAGGAATATTTTTTTTTATTTTGTGAAGTTCTGGTACATATATGAAAATTTATTCCGATAATCTAAAAAAAATGAATTTCCCACATTATACAATAAAAGAATATCCGAAAATGGGCTTGTAAATGGGATATTTTGCACTAGACAGTATTTTTTAGGCCTGATACTTTATTTTTTTCTAGGCTTATAAAAGGTTTTATCAAAAAATTGATCGTTTGCTGACAAGGCCAAGATGTGTTCTACTTGCAGTATTTAATTAAAGCATCTGTATAATTTTTAAGCAATCAAATTTTCAAACTATAAACATCTGATTTTGCGTTACTTGGTATTGGATCGCCTTAAACCTACATACACTGATTTTACAGTTAAATTCTAATACGAACATTCAAATATAAATTTTGCAAGCGCATAAAATTGTCACATGTTTATTAAATTAGTTGACCACACAGTTTGAACTCGTCACAATACATTTATGTTTGTTTACATTTTATGCACTCTTCATCCATGAACTCATGAAGCAACAAAAATTTTTGATCGACACCGGTGGTGACGTATCCGTACTCCCAAGACCAAGCAGGATCACGAAAAATACAGTCACCACGGAAACATGCCCCACCACGCTATAAAGTGATAACGGTAATACCATAAAAACATACGGTACCAGAACTATCGAACTTCAATTTGGACTTCGGCGTGAAATGAAGTGGAAATTTATCGTCGCCGACGTATCAAGACCAATCTTAGGAGCAGACTTTCTACATCACTTTAACCTAAGCGTCAACCTGAAGAACGCAACATTAACGGACCATTCCACTACAGATTGGAGGAATGAATTCTCAAGGACCCTCATCCGGCATCTCGACGTTATCTGCTTATCAGAAATACCGAGACATTTTAAAATAAATACCCTGCATTGACACGACCCGACATGAAGAATCCAGATGTTCGTAAACATAACGTTACACATGTGATTGAAACAAGGGAATCGCCTGTAACAGATCTTTTGGAAGCGGCTAAAAAATAATTTAAATACCTTATGGAGAATGGAATGTGTCGGCCGTCAAAGAGTAGTTGGGCGAGCCCATTGCACATGGTTAAGAAACACAACGAAGAATGGCGCCCTTTTGGGGATTACAGGCGTTGGAACGCGACTACGATCCCAGACAAATACTTTTTTCCACAACTCCGCGATTTTTCGCATAAATTGACAAAAGAAAAAATATTCTCAGCGGTACACTTAATACGAGCCACAATAGAGCCGAGTATGTAAAAAAGCACGATTCTCATTTTCGCTAATTTGACTAATTAAAACAAAATTAAGATTTGTAAGTACGAACTTTAATACTTACAGAGGATGAATGAGAGGATGGATTATGAAATTTAAAAAAAATAAAAAAAAATTAAAATTAGTCTAGTATGTGTGCGTAAGTGTTTCGTTAAATTTGACTTCAGTGAAGAGGAGTTGTTGCAATGGTTACATGAATAAGCCTTTTCTCCAGTATGGGTAAGAATGTAATGATTTTTTTTTTTTTTTTTTTTTACTTTATTTATTTTCATTTCTTTACACATATTATACATATTGATAGATAGTATAAAATAACATAATATATAATACCAAATAGTTTACAAAAGAAATGAAAACCCACTAAGGCACTGACTGCCTGAGTGTGGGTAATATAAAACGATTACTATATTTCAAGTACCTAAAGTATAATATACATTAGTAGAAAAAGTTTTTTTTTTTTGTTTATAGTTATTATAAAAAGTAAAGAGAAAACATTATGTACAATAGTTTATAAAGTTTCAGCAAGTGAGTTGTAGAAAGGATAAATAAATTTATAGTAAAAGCGTTTCAATATCTGCGTCAATTAGCCATAATTTTACCTCTTTAATATATTCTATCTTTTTATTTATCATTTGAGTTTGTAGTGGTAGAAGGTTAAATGTACGAGGACCAATGAAACTGATATGCGTCTGCATTAATTTAGTATTGGTTTGGGGGTGTAAAATATATTATTTGTTCTTTTGCTCATTCTGTTTTTAAATGTCCCCTTTGAGTACATGAATAGCTGCAGTAGGAACATGAATAAGGTTTTTCTCCAGTATGGGTGCGTAAGTGTACCGTTAAATCTGACTTCCGTGAGCAAGAATAGTTACAATGGAGACATGAATAAGGTTTTTCGCCAGTATGTGTAAGTAAGTGTACCGATAAATGTGACTTCCGTGAGCAAGAGTAGTTACAATGGAGACATGAATAAGGTTTTTCGCCAGTATGTGTGCGTAAGTGCACCGTTAAAACTGACTTCAGTGAGCAGGAGTAGTTACAATGGGCACATGAATATGGTTTTTTGCCAGTATGAGTGAATAAGTGCCTGTTTAAAAGAGATTTTTGTGAGCAGGAGTAGTTACAATGGGAACATGAATAAGGTTTTTCACCAGTATGGGTGCGTAAGTGAAGTGTTAAATATGATTTGCTTGAGAAAGAGTAGTTACAATGGGAACATAAATACGGTTTTTCTCCAGTATGGGTGCGTAAGTGTACCGTTAAATCTGACTTGCGTGAGCAAGAGTAGTAACAATGGAGACATGAATAAGGTTTTTCGCAAGTTTGTGTGCGTAAGTGAACCGATAAATTTGACTTGCGTGAGAAAGAGTGGTTACAATGGTGACATGAATAAGCTTTTTCTCCAGTATGGGTAAGAATGTGATGTTTTAAATGTCCCCTTTGAGTACATGAATAGCTGCAGTAGGAACATGAATAAGGTTTTTCTCCAGTATGGGTGCGTAAGTGTACCGTTAAATCTGACTTCCGTGAGCAGGAGTTGTTACAATGGGCACATGAATATGGTTTTTCTCCAGTATGAGTGAATGAGTGCCTCTTTAAAAAAGATTTTTGTGAGCAGGAGTAGTTACAATGGGAACATGAATAAGGTTTTTCACCAGTATGGGTGCGTAAGTGAACCGTTAACTTCGATTTGCTTACGCAGGATTGGTAACAATGGGGACATGAATAAAGTTTTGCTCCAGAATGGGTTCGTAAGTGCAAAGTTAAATCTGACTTCTGTGAGAACGAGTGGTTACAATGGGGACATGAATAAGGTTTTTCGCCAGTATGGGTGCGTAAGTGCACTGTTAAATGTGATTTGCTTGAGCTGGAGTAGTTACAATGGAGACATAAAAGAGGTTTTACTTCGGCACGTGTCTTCGGGACCACTATCACATCTTGAAAAGATGACAGATAAAGCTCAATACGTCGGTATCTATTATGAAACGATAAGATTATTAAAATTGAATAAGACGAAAAAAAATCCATTTTACCTGCACTCTCGGTAATACTTTCAAATTGCTCTAAGCATTCCTTTTTAATATCTGGCAGGTCTATGTCTATTTCCGTATAAGGGATTCCCCCACCATCTTCTTCACGGGGTCCTGGTTTTTCCAAGGGTACAGTCTCCACATTAATGCTACCTGAAACAGAACATCAACAAAATGTTTGTTGTAATCTTCTGTGTTTATTAAATTAAAATATTACACTTTTTAATAACTGGTTTTATTGACGATGTACGTATTACAAGAAAGATGATAGCAGTGTACAGAGCATAGAGAAAAAAACAAAAGAAATCCAAATGTTGCCAACCACAACATGTTGCCAACTTTTAAACTAACCTTATTATTATAGAAAATAATGTATTAAATTGTATGTTTTAACACCCCCGCTCAATGTAACACATTCTTACATTATCTATATCCAAATATCCTATTTAAAGAAACAAGTTTTATGCAGTCCCACAAAGCTGTCACACATGACGGCTTGTCTGTAGGTTCTACAAATAATATATATAAACATTTTTAATTTTTAATACATTTAATTCTATTACCTGTCGATGTTTACCATCCACCACTAGAAATATGCATGTCCAATCTTAAACCAATTCCTATCGTAAAAAAGGTAGTAGAAACTCGAAATTTCAAAAAAGCTGACTATGTTAAAATTTCAAATTTCCTTAAACAGACTGACTGGTCATTCTTTGATAGCGACGATGATATTAATGTACACCTTAAAAAATTTTACTTCATCGTTAATTCTGCAATTGAACAATTTGTTCCTTTAACGACTTACAGAGAAACTCTATACCCAAAATGGTTCTCAAAAGACCTGATAGACTTAATTTACCTCAAAAAATTATCTCATAAGAGATTCAAACAAAGTCGCCTGGCCATCGATTATACTGCGTTTCAAAAATTGAGGGCAGAGTGCAATAAGCTCTCCGCAAAATGTTACAAAAATTACATTAGTGATGTCGAAGGCTCTATCATGGACGACTCAAATTTCTTTTGGAAATATGTTAAATCCCAAAAAGAAAATGGTACTTACATACCTAGTAGTGTGTCATTCGATTCTAAATTATCCCAAAATCTTCAGGAAACTGTTAATCTTTTTGCTGATTTTTTTAGCGGCGTTTACATTAATGCAAGTGAAGACAGCAATATTTCGTGCTTTGATTTGGTTGAAACTCTTGATATATCTGACTGTAATGTAACCATAGACGATATTATATCTAAGCTGAAGAGTTTTGATTCCCGAAAATCCGCAGGACCTGATAATGTTCCGCCCAGGTTTTTAGTAAATTGTATGCATACATTGTCATATCCTATTCATAAGTTATTTACAAAGTCACTCTCATCAGGTGTATTCCCGGACCTTTGGAAGTTTAGTCTTTTAACGCCCATTTTCAAAAAAGGTAATAAGAGCGAAGTAACAAATTATAGGCCAATATGTATAATGTCTACTTTACCCAAACTTTTTGAAAGCCTAGTACTAGATAAGTTGATATCCCGAATCAATCGAACCATCTCTCCCCTTCAACATGGATTCATTAAAGGTAGATCTACTCTTACCAATTTGATATTGTACACGAATGATATTGTTAATGCCCTTAATGCATCACATCAAACTGATTCCATATATACTGACTTCAGTAAGGCATTTGATAAAGTAAACCACAAAATATTATTACGTAAACTAAAATTGTTGGGAATAAGAGGGAGCATGTTGGAATGGTTCAAGAGTTATCTATTAGGAAGGTACTTAGCAGTCAAGATAGATTCGTTTACTTCTTATACATTTGCTGCCTCGAGCGGAGTACCACAGGGATCTCACTTGGGCCCAATATTATTTTGTTTGTTTATCAATGATATTGTTAATATTTTTACTAATGTTAAAGTCCTGTTATTTGCCGACGATCTGAAGATATACAGAATAATCAAAGACGATGACGATCGCGCAATTTTGCAGTTGAACCTTAATAAACTATGTGCGTGGTGTTCTGTCAATGATTTGCAACTAAATTTAGGTAAATGCCAGATTATCAGTTTTTACAAAGGCAAAAATCCACTTAATTTTTCCTATTTTATGAATGGTGCTAATCTTCTTCGTGTATCACAGATTCGTGATCTTGGTGTTATATTCCACGAGAGTCTACAGTTTAACGAACACATCGATGAAATAACAAGCGATGCGATGAGAATACTAGGTTTTATTTTGAGAATGGGAGCAAATTTTAAAAGTATGTCAACATTAAAACATCTGTATTGCTCGTTAGTACGAAGCAAATTAGAATACAATTCCACCGTATGGTCACCGTACTACAAGGTCCATTCTCAATCATTAGAAAAGGTACAAAATAAATTCCTTCGGTACATTAATTTTAAAATGAAAATTCCAATCGAATTTATAAATTACAATAACTTGCTTGCTGAAACTAAACTTCTTAAATTATCTGATAGAAGAGTGTTAATTGATTTGCTATTTTTATTCAAAATTATTAAATCTTTAATTGACAGCCCTAATTTGTTGGAACTTATTTGCATTAATGTTCCTGCTAGGCAAACTCGCAGTAAAGATACTTTTAAATTTAACAAGAACCTCAACACTAATTATTCTATTTTTTCACCAATTCCTAGAATTCACAACCTTGCGAATAAATACTGTGAACTTATAGATATGTTTGGTTTTGACAATTTTGTGAGCTTTAAAAGGCAACTTATTTCGATTCTATCGGCTAATAATTAACTTTTATAGCTTTAATAATTTTATTACATCTTCTCCCATTCGAAACCTTTCAAGTAAATTATATCCATATTTGTTTGTTTTTTATTTGCTCTACTATACACTTATAATTGTATGCATATACCTACTAACTACTTTTTATACATAACACTATGTTCCATCTCAGATCTTATTATTTCTTATTCATGTCGATATTGCTAAATTCTATTAGTTTTTGCTTTTTACAGGTGCAACTCTTATTTTGTTATTTTTTTTTTTTTTTTTTTTTTTTTTAAATCTCTGTTATAATGTTCTTTACCTCACGAGTAAGTTACACTCTAATTTATATTGGTTTTATCGATTTGTTAAACTCACAATTAATACTGGGTTTAAACACACCCACTTATTTACTTTTTATGTTGAACTTTCTTTTACTTACTATTTCATGCTTGGGTATATTTTATATTGAATCCATCTTATTAGTGTTTTGCTAATTTGCACAAAATTT
Source organism: Hesperophylax consimilis (assembly GCF_061612785.1). Taxonomy (NCBI): domain Eukaryota; kingdom Metazoa; phylum Arthropoda; class Insecta; order Trichoptera; family Limnephilidae; genus Hesperophylax; species Hesperophylax consimilis. The sequence goes on along the minus strand of NC_142854.1, from coordinate 21,351,571 downwards.
TATTATATGTGTTGCTTTCTTACAATTAACTCCATTTATCTTCTTATGTTCAATTATTGTAATCAATGTAAATGTATATTTTCATGTAAAAGCCCATTAGGGCGTAAATAAAATAATAAATAAATAAATAAATGTATGACACAAAATTATACAATAAACAATATCACAAAATAATATATATCAAAGTACCTACCTATATACAAATTATTTAGGCAGCTACGTTGAGATGTTCAGGAATACATCAATAATAAAGTTCAGAGATACATTGATCCGTCGTTTATTAGCCAACGCTTAGTGTTTTTGGGGCAGGGTCTCTCATTATTCTGAGGTTTAAAAGAATTATTAAATTTATTGAAAATCTCTGGTATTAAATATTTAAGCGTTCGGCTTCCATACTTATTTGTTACTCTTGGAATAATGAGGCCCTTATTTTCAGTGAATCTTGTTGTGTGATTATGCACCGGTTGCTTTTTATATTTGCTATCTCCCTCATTATCCATTATAATAATGTACCAAAGAAGACCCTTTATTGGAAGTAGGCCCTCAGAACCATACAGTAGTTTTAGATTACTTCTTTGTCTGTAGATATTCGGTGGTACATTTTTTTTTATTATAGCAATTTGTAAGTTTTGTATATATTTAATATAAATATTGCTTGAGTGCCCTTATATTGAAAATCAGCTTATAATCTAGAGTATATTTTATATATATTAAAATTCTTTTTAAATGAGTCAACAAAACATCACTTGCATTATTTTGGTACCTACTTAATATAGATACAGCTACACAAAGGTCTGGCCTAGTGCCTGAGACCGCATACATTAAACTTCCAATAATTTTCCTACAAGTATTTTCAATATCCTTGTCAGACTTACATTCTTTGGATTCTAAGATTTTTACATTAAAATTTTGATGAATAGGGGTATACATGGGTTTGCAATTTTCCATGTTAAATCTTTTTAATACATTTTCTAAATAAGATCTTTGACACAATTCAATTACACCATCTTTTAAATTCCGTTTAGTACTGATACCAAGAAAATTTGAAATCTTTCATCTTAAACGCATTGTGTAATTTTAATTTAAGATCACTTAATTCGTGTTCATTATTACTAAACATCAAGAGGTCATCGACGTACAGTAAGACATAAGTTTGGTTTTCTCCATTACATTTAGTAAACAAACAAGGATCATTCTTTGACTTTACATAGCCTGCTTTACTTATTACATGGTTAAATTTTTCATTCCAATATTTAAGAGATTTTTTTAGCCCATACAATGATTTATTTAGTTTTACAATATTATCACAACCATTATATGCCCCTTCCGGTAATTTAATAAACACAGTTTCCTTTATATCCCCATATAAAAAAGCTCCAGTGACATCCATCTGATGTATTGATAGTTTTAATTTTGTAGCAACTGAAACAAATAATCTAAATGTTGACAATTTGGCAACGGGTGAGTAAATTTCATATAAATCTTTTGTATCATTCTGTTCAAAACTTCTGGCAACCAATCTTGCTTTGTATTGAATAACATTATCAACTTTCTTTATTTTGAATACCCACTTACTACTAATAATGTTTTGTTTTTCAGGTACAGCGCAAACTGTCCAAGTATTATTTTCTTTGAGAGTATCCAGTTTTTGTTTTACAGCTTCTTCCCACTGACAGGCATCACTCCTCTGCATAGCTTCCTTGTAGGTGCCTGGTTCTGTCTCTGCAGTGTACACATTTTGGCAAGTATAGAATTGTGGCGCCTTTCTGACACGTTTGGTTTGACGAGGAGAAGCTGGCTGGAATGTACTATCACTATCGCGTTCACTATCTTCATCACTTGTTTCTTCAGGTTCATATAAGCTGTGCTGCTCATCATCTGACATCTGATTTGTAATGTTTGGATCACTCACAACATCTTCTACTAACTCTTGCTGGTTATTGTCGGTTTCATCGTTGTATTCTTCTGTTACAGACTCTAGGTTTAAGCTATTACATTTCCCAATAACAGGTTCCAGAAAAATGACATCTCTCTTTATTAGAACATCATTTTTATCAGGATAAAAAATTCTATACCCTTTCACATTTTCTCCGTACCCTACCATGATTCCATTTTCTTCGTTTTTCTTTTGGAATATGAACAGCTACGGGCGTACCAAAGATATGTAAGTTACTGAGATCAAAATGTTTGTCTGTCCATTTTTCATAGGGTGTTTTTCCTGGTTCATTACTTGAGACTTTAATATTATTGTTCTCTAACACGTCTTTCACCTGCTGTATATTCTGGTGTACAAGTTTCTCATGCCACTTACTCAAACTTGATTTAACTGTAGTTGCATTTGCAAAGCAGTTTTTATATTTATAACGAACATCCATAATATACATATTTCCAACACGATTTGCTACCGCACATACTTTATTATTCTTAAAAAACTTGCAAATGTTTTGATCTGTCAACATGACATAACCTTTGTCGGCCGCACAATTTACAGAAAACAAGTTTATTTTTAAGTCTGGCACACACAGTACATTATATATGGTTGTCTCGACCCACCGGTGTCCATTGAATACTTCTAGTTCCACTTGTCCGCAACCAATAACATTTATTTGAGTACCATCACCTATTATCACAGACTTTTGTGACACTTCTGGTGAAAATGTCGAAAATAGATTTTTGTCTTGACACATGTGTTCACTTGCACCTGTGTCCACCAACCACTTTGACTGTTGATACAGTTCTTTAGGTATTTGTTGTACTACAAACGCATTTTTCTCCTTTCCTTTCTTATGCCAGCACTCACTCTTGATGTGCCCAACTTTATTGCAATAAAAACACTTTTTTTCACTTTTGTTTGGAAAGTTACGATGGTTATTATTCACATGACTCATACACTCAGATTGATAATGTCCCATCTTATTACATTTGAAACACTTTATATTTCGTTTATTTGGAGCAGTTTTCTTTGCCATAAACGCAGATGACGGCGATGCGAGTTCAGCCTTTTCCCTTACTCTCTCCTCTTCCACTAACAAACGAGCGACAAGGTTATCATAGGTTTGTTTGTTATCTGGCGCAGACTCCCATGCTGATATGAAGTGTTTGTAGATATCTGGCAATGACATCAATACCTTCGTAATTATGAATTTATCCGAAATTTCTTCACCCATTTGTTTGAGTTGATTTTGTAACTCCTGTATTTTTGGCAGGAAGACTGACATCTCCATTCCTTCTTCATATTTATATTGGAAGAATCTTTGCTGGATTTTGTGAATACTTGTTTCACTTTTTTGTTCAAAAATGCTCGTTTACTTTCGCCACATCTCTGCAGCAGTAGTGCAAGATAATATATTATGTAACATCACTTCCTCGGTCATCCTGGTCACTAACATTGTTTGAGCCTTAGCATCTTGTGTCTCCCATGCTTTCTGTTCCTCGGAGTCTTGCCCTTTTACAACTTTGCCTTCAACAACATTAATTAAATTTTGACCCCGTAACAACACCATTGTTTGAAACTTCCAAACATTCCAGTTTTTTATTCCTTCCAGTTTGATAACTGTATTATTTCCGTCCGTCGTGTCTTTCAATTCCTTTCTTACTAGTATTTCCTTCCTTGCAGCCGAATGTAGCAAGTATTTTTCTCCTTCCCGGTAACTTAACCTCCAACGCCAACACGCGTGTGGTGTGAGGTTTATTTTCGTTTCTCCGGTAATTGTTTTCAACTAGTCACTTCACTGTACTTTATTTTTGATAGGTATGTGGCCTGTGGTGATCTGGGCCCATAACCTGTTGTAATCTACTGTGTTTATTAAATTAAAATATAACACTTTTTAATAACTGGTTTTATTGACGATGTACGTATTACAAGAAAGATGACAGCAGTGTACAGAGCATAGAGAAAAAACAAAAGAAATCCAAATGTTGCCAACCACAACATGTTGCCAACTTTTAAACTAACATTATTATTATAGAAAATAATGTATTACATTGTATGTTTTAACAATGTTAATATTTATTCATTTTCGGGAAATCGACAGTTTAAAATTAATAAGTTTGTACATAAGTATTAAATAGTAAAATAAAAACAATTATGGATTTCCTACTTGTGACTTTACATCTACTGAGACAACATAATATGGAATAAGTAAATTAAATTTGTGAGAAAGGAATATGAATTAAAAAATGTATACAAAACAAAAGATTATATAAAACGAAAAATTTACAAAACAATACATTTATAGCCATGGAAGCTCAGTTTCGCTGAGAAGTTCGGCCAGGAGTTTCTGGGTCGCGGGACCACAACCCGAAGCAGCGTGTTGACATGCTGAGGTCAGGATTTCGAAAGAGGACGAGGCCGGCGAGCGAGGGCTGACGGCTTGGGCGATTAGTTCTGTTTCTTACCGCGCGGAACGCTGATGGCGAGAATTCAGTGACCGGCAGGTGCTGCTACTTGCGGCGATCTAAAGGCTCGTTCGCATTGGTCGAGTAGTTTAGTCAAGTAGCTCGCTACTCGCCATTTGACTGACCAAAAAGCGTTCGCATTGGTCGAGTAGATTTCACGAGTGAAGTGTCAAATTGTAAGATGAACGGGCTGCAACGCAACAAAGTAAATAGGCTAATTAAGCTGATTGTAATGGATATTTTAGAAGAGGTGGAGGAAGAAATTAGTGAGACGAAAGTGAAAAAACTATGGATACGAAAATGGATTAATAGAAGAGATGCATTAGGAGCTACAAATTCTCTTCTGAAGGAAATGGCATTTGAAGATCCGAAAGAATACTTCGCGACTTTGAGAATGACTGAAAGCTGTTTTAATTTCCTTCTAATGAAAGTGCAGTCACAAATTCAACGCACGGATACCCTTTTCAGAAGTGCAATTCCCGCAAAAACCAAATTACAGGCAGTTCTCTACTTTTTTGCTACAGGATGTAGTTTAAGGACAATCACACATCTCTTTCGACTTGGAAAATCAACTGTTTCGGAATTCATTATAGAAGTTTGTGAAGCTATCTATGAATCATTAAAGGAATTTATCAAGGTAAGATAGGCCATCCCGCTATAATTATAGCTGTATCTAAAACGGTTCTAAATAAATTATAAATATAATTTGAGAAACATTTATTAATTTTCACATGGTTTAAATATTAAAATTTACATTAAAGTTATTCGATGTCATGGTTTTCATGTGTTTCAATTTCATATGTGTCTTCTGGGGGCTCATCTAAATAAATTGCATCATCATAATACGAAGTATTACTACATGGAGAGTCTTGCGAATCATTTGATACTGGTGTGACTATCCTGGTGAATCTATTTCGCTCAGTTGAATTTTGAAGGTGTTGGCGTCGAATTCTGTTCATGTACAGTTGAATATATTCCTGGGTTTCAAGTGCCAATAGCAAGGGCAAAGATTTCAGTTGTAAGCCGACGTGTCTGCCGAAGACCTCAAACTCGTCTTCTTCTGTAGAGTTGGCAACCTCAGTTATCCCTTTAGTTGACTCACCATACTCGAAAGTTGGGAAAGCCGCTTTTTTTTGTAGGGGGTTTAGATACGGGTTCACGAAAAGAATTCATAGTAATTCTGCTTTCCTCAGTATCTGTATCCGTGTGTATAATGTCTTCCTGAAAATAAAGTAGAATGTTGTTTATATCGAATGTATACATTATTATAAATCTTTTTTCAGGTTCCCGCCACCACAGACTGGAATATCATTGAGAACGGATTTCGAAAAGAATGGAACTTTCCTGGATGCTGTGGAGCAATCGACGGCAAACATGTCGTCATTAAAGCACCTCCTGAATCAGGAAGTTTATACTACAATTATAAAGAGACAAACAGCATTGTCTTAATGGCAGTTGTAGATCATAAATATTGCTTCAGTTATATAGACATTGGATGTAATGGGCGGGTTTCTGATGGAGGCGTATTTCGAAACTGTAGTTTGTATCAAGCATTAGAAAACGGTATTCTGCCAGAAGGGCATGTACTAGTTGGAGATAATGCATTTCCCTTGAAAGAATACCTTTTAAAACCTTTCCCAGGAAATCGATTAACATCAAAGCAAAAAATTTTTAATTATCGATTGTCTCGGGCCAGAAGAATAATGCTTTCGGTATACTAGCTGCCAGATTCAGAGTGTTTGAGAAACCGATGCCCTACAGTCCTGAGAAGGTTGTTTGCATTGTAAAGGCGTGTTGCGCTTTACATAATTGGCTCAGAGAGACAAAATTACAGAACAAGCAGTTGGAATATACAGTAGACAAAGACAATTTTGATTCAGGAACTGTTATCCCTGGTAATTGGAGGGTGGAGCCAGAGCCTCAAGGATTGGAACCACTACCAAGTTGTCTGTCCAATCGTTCATCCCGAAGGTCTACAGATCTTCGAGAAAGATATGCAGATTACTTTGTGAACGATGGATCGGTACCTTGGCAGACAAGAATGGTACATTAAAAACTGATGTATAAACGATAGAATAGAATTGAAATGTACTTGCCAAGTTGCTTTCACTTTCTGTTAACATTGTATTAATGTTTCTGAGGGATCCATCTAATAGATTGAACCATTTGACTGATGGTGAATATACTGCGTCAGTTCCGGCACCGGAGGGTTTTGACTCCTTTATTTTTTTTAACTCCTGTGAGTAGGTAGATCTGAAAAGAAATTATTAATGATTAATGACTCTGCTACTACTTTAACATAAATTTATAATAATACAGGCACTTGTAATATACCATATAAATAAAAAAAACTTCACTAACCTGATGCTTTTAATTTTCGCTCTTATCTCCCTATCACCAAATCCAGGAATATTCATCCCTTTTTCTAATTCAGCGTATGCTGATTCCCTGATTTGTTTGATCTTATATCGGGGCGACTTTATATTCCACAAGCATTCGTGTTGTAAATACAACGTCACGAATTTGACAGTAGCGTTTTCGCTCCAACGACAAGACATTTTGGCGTGTTTTGACGGCTAGATAGACCATCGATAAACTCTATAAATCTGCCATAGACACATGATGAGGGACGCTACTCGCCCGAAAAAATAGAACAGAATGGATTGACTTGACTAAATCGCTGACTAAACTACTCTACTAAATTTATGGTGTTCGCACGTGTCCAGTTACTAAATTACTCGCTACTTGACTAAACTACTCGACCAATGCGAACGGGCCTTTTGAGCAAAGAGCTAGCATGTAGCGTATTCAACTATTATTATTATTTAATACGATATAAACCGCTATGTTACAAATGTTTCACCGCTTCTTTTACCAGCTCTTGAAACTTATTAATAGGGTGTTTCTGATTATTTTCAAAACTATCCCCTTGTAAAAAGCCCATTGTCTTATTTATGTAGTCACTTTTATCCATAATTATAACACTGTCATATAAAACTCAAACATATAACCAAACTTAATTGTTAATCGTTAATTGTTAATTCAATCTATGGTTAACTGTAGTGTTACGATCAGTAATTTCCGCGATCCTTATAATCTAACCGCAAAATAAATAATAGTGATTAAAAAACACAAAGAAAACATTTCAATTAAAGTATAAACGCACTACGCTTTAAATATCTAAAATAAATAGTGGATAATACCAAAGAAAAGTAATATCTGTGCATAAAAAGAGTTACTGAAAACAACATAACCTCAAACGCCAAGACTTCGTGTCATTGTCTATGCAAGATTGCCAACAATAAATACTAAGTAGTTATTGCCAGTACTAATTTTTCAAACGTACATTTGTGAGGGGTATTTCTGAACAAATAATTTAGTGATGTCAAACACTCGTAGCAAAAACCAAATAATCGCTGATGAAAAACCAGACATGGACAAAATTATCGAGTACATTGATAAAAAATTTGAAAATTTGAAAAGGGATTTATTCATCAAAATTGAATCTCAGGCAAAAGAGACTACAAAAACCATGGAATTCAGAAAAAAATAATATCATCAAAAGACTTGAAATTAGACTGGCTGACATTGAAACTACTTCAAGGTGTAATAATTTAGAAAAAGCTGGAATTCCTCAACAGAACAGAGAACCACCTATTGAAATTGTGAGGAAAGTTGCTGCCGCAGCTGGAATCAATCTAAAACAAACTGATATAACTGACGTCAACAGAGTCCCAGACAGACGAAATGGGGCTCCACCTAAGCTTCTTGTTACCTTTTGCGAAAAAAGACAAAAAGATTCCCTCCTTGAAAAGAAGAAAGAGATAAATTATGAAGAAATCAAGGATCTGACTACATCTCCAATCTTCATTGGGGAAGATTTAAGCCCGTACCACAAAGAAATTCTTTGGAAATCTAAACAAATAGCCAAAGAAAAAAATTACCAATTTGTATGGTATAAACAAGGAAAAGTTATGCTGGGGAAACAGCAACATGAAAAAATTATCTACATTAAGCACTTAGATGATATAGTGAAAATAATTTAATATAAAATAAATATAAAAAAAAAAGTTACCATCCACTTAATAATTTAGTTTGCTAAAATGAATACCACAATAATTACTTCTGAACCAAAGATTTTAACAACTTTAAATAATTACTTCAAAATTCTACACACAAATATAAGAAGTATAAATAAAAATTTCGATGAATTGCAAATTCTATTAAAATCTATCGGACTTCGCTTTGACATCATAATTCTCACTGAATGTTGGATTAATGAGAAATCTTCACCCATGGAGATTGCTGGATATACTACCTACTCAACCTTAATTAGTAATAAACAAAATGATGGCGTAATTGTCTACGTAAAAAATTAAATAAAAGCTGAAGTGAAAGAAACCACAATAATAAATGCCAATTGTCTAAAAATTAAAATTGGAAATGAATCAACTATACTAGCAATCTATCGATCACCTTCATCTTACAATTTGGATCCTTTTATTAATTCCTTGGATGAGGTACTCTCTCTACAAAAAGAAACTAAAAATGTTTTTCTTATTGGAGATCTAAATATAATTATTCTCGATAACGGTCACCCCCAAAAAATTAATATCTGCAGACATTAGCCTCTCATGGTCTTAAAAGTCTTATAAATGAACCCACTCGAAAAGTTGAAAATTCCAAAACCTGCATTGACCATATAATGAGTAAAACTAAAAAACATACGCAATCTGTCAAATACGAATCAACAATAACTGATCATTTTACAACAATCCTAGCAATAAACCAAAACAAAGCAAGGAAAATTCAAAATAGACCGTCGATAATAGAAAAAACAGAAACAAACTGGAATGCCGTTAAGCATAATTTGCAAAGTACTGAATGGGAAAAAATTCAAAATATTGACAACACAAATGATGCGTGGAATAGCTTCATTGATATAATCCAACATAACATAGTGTCCAGTACCAAAAAAACTACGAAGAAAATTTCATACAAGAATATACACATAAAGCCTTGGATCTCACAGAATATTATAAACTGCATACGAAAAAGAGACGAATTACATAAAAAACTTAAACAAAATCCTTATGATATACACAAGCTACGATACTATAAAAGACATAGAAACATCTGCAAAAACATCATAAACACCACAAAAGAATCCTTTTATAAAAATAAAATAGAAGCGTGTATTATAATAATCCATAATCCCAGAAAAATGTGGCAAATCATAAATTAACTCACGAATTCTAAATCCACCAGTAATACATCAAAAATCGATGAACTGAACATAAACAAGGTTCCCACTCTGTATGCCGAACACCCTGACAAAATTCTTGATCATGTTAATGATTTTTTTACAAATATTGGATCAAAATTAGCCAAAAAAATTACATTACGTGTTAAAAATGATGCAGACAAACCAAATGAAGCACGAAATCTGGAAAGAGAACTTAATTTCAAACAAATAACCGCTGACGAAATCAAAAACATAATTACTTCCCTAAAACCAAATGTGTCATCAGGGGATGATGTAATCTCAACCAATGCAATAAAACATCTCAGTGAAGAAATTACCTTCCCGCTGACACACCTTATCAATCTATCTATAGCTAAAAGCGTATTTCCCACATCCCTTAAAGAAGCTACTGTTATACCTATTTATAAACAAGGATGTAAAAATGATATCAATAACTATCGACCAATGAGCCTTCTCAGTACCTTTTCTAAAATATTGGAAAAAGTACTAAAAAAACAACTTATGATGTACCTAGAAGATAATAACCTAATATCGAAATCTCAGTACGGTTTTAGAAAAAACTTGAGTACTGCCGACGCCATAGACGATATCATAAATACGATCACGAAAAGCTTAGACCAGGGAAATAAATCTTTGGCAATTTTTATAGACCTGCAAAAGGCCTTTGACACGATAGACCATAAAATCCTTTTCAAGAAACTTAAAACAATTGGGATGTAAAACACAACTCTAAATCTACTGATAAGTTACATGTCAGAACGTTCACAGTGTGTTAAAATTGATAAGTGTAAAAGTAAACCTCTCCCAATCAATTACGGTGTACCGCAAGGAAGTGTCCTAGGACCTTTATTATTTCTGATATATATAAATGATATCTGCAACTTACACACCAACAGAAAAATCATTAGTTTTGCCGACGACACTGTCATTTTATTTAATGAAAGTGATTGGATAACCACCTACAAAGAAGCTGAAAACGGGCTTATCCTTCTGCAAAAATGGCTTATGCAAAACTCACTCACACTTAATGTTAACAAAACAAAATATTTAACGTTTTCTAAAACGGCTAGAGGACAACCAGCTGAGGATTATACTCTCAAATTACATGATTGTCAAGGAAAAAACGAAATTCAATCATGCCACTGCCCCACCATAACACACTCTAGAAGTATAAAATATCTCGGCATTGAAATTGATAAAAATCTTCGATGGGACTCCCACATAAATAGTATTACAAAGAAACTCACAAAGCTTATATACTACTTTAGAAATATACGCAATATACTAAGTATAAATGATTTATATAAGGTATACTATGCTCTCTGTCAATCACGCATAGAATATGGGATTATTGGATGGGGATCTGCCTCAAACATCCACATGAAGCAGCTTATTAAAACTCAAAAAGCAATAATAAAAATAATCCTTAAAGTACTCATAAGAACTCCATCAAAAGACATTTAAAAAAAATTTAAAGTGTTCAGTATAATAAAACTATACTAGAAAAAATGCTCTAATCAAATTTACAGAAAAATATGAGTACCCTGCTGACCAACACAACTATATTATAAGGAAGAAATCCTCAAAACTATTGAACATCCCAAAATTAAATACGTCTTTTGGCCAGAAAAATCATCATTTCCATTTCAAAACTATATAATGCCCTCCCAATTGAACTCAAAAACACAACGGAGACACAAAAATTTAAAAACGACATCAAATTATGGCTAAGTAAACATGAAGATGAGGAAATCAATAAAATTATGAACTGAACAAATGTGAAGACAATTTTTTTTGTAGAAATTAACAAGGAAATCACGATCTACACCTATACAAAAACCTACAGTCCGCCTCGGAACAGGAATACCTAGTAAAGAGGACTGCGAATAATATACTTAACTTTGTAATTATAATTGTCGTTAATAATAAAAAAAGGTAAATCAAAGAAACATATAAAAATGACATCACAAAGTGATAAACAGTCAAGAGAACTTTTCTTCGAAACATGAATAAGGTTTTCATGCTAAATGGGTACGTATATGATGTTTTAATTATTCTTTCTGAAAACATCTATATTAAAGTCGGAACATGAATGATTTTTTTTCATGAGCGGGTCAAAATCTGACTCCTCGTGAACATGAATAACTGCAGTCAGAAAATGGATAAGATTAATTTCCAGTATGATTGTACGCTATATACGTACACACACACAATGATAAGTGGGACTTTAATGAGCAGGAGAGGTTACAGTTGGAACATGAATAAGGTTTTTATGTCAAGTATGGGTAAGAACTTGACTATATAAATTTACAATGAGAACATGGATATAGTTTTTCTCCAGTATGGTTAAAAACGTGCCTTTATAGTTTACGCCTACTTTTTAACCCTTTTGAGAACATTAATATTTGCAGTAGGATCATGAATAAGGTGTAAATCCCGTAAGTGCACTGTTAACGCTGACTTGTATGAGCAGGTTTAATTATAATGGGAACTCACGAATAAGGTTTTTTCCAAATGGAATTTACAAATTTCCCATTACAGAACCTGAATAGCTGCAGTAGGAACATTAAGGTATAAGTCCAGTATGGGTGAGTAAGTGCACTTTTAAATGTGATTTCCCTTTGCAGGAGAAGTAACAATGGGGACACTTATGTCGTTATACTACAGTATGGGTAAGAATGTGAAATTTCAAATTCCCCTGATAAAAACATGAAAAGCTGCAGTAGAAACATGAATAAGGTTTAATTTCAGAATCGGTACGTAAGTGAACTGTTGATGCTGACATGTGTTAGCGGCAGTAGTCACAATAAGAACATGAATAAGGTTTTTCTCCAGTATGGGTGCGTAAGTGCACCGTCAAATGTGACTTGCGTGAGTACGAGTAGATACAATGGGAACATGAATAAGATTTTTCTCCAGTATGGTTACGAATGGGCACTGTTTAATTTGATTTACGTGAGAATGAGTAGTTACAATGGAAACATAGATACGGTTTTTCTCCAGTATGGGTGCGTAAGTGGGCTGTTTAATGTGATTTGCGTGAGCATGAGTAGTGACAGTGTGTACATGAATAATGATTTTCTTCTAGATGCGTCTTCAGGTCCGTAATCATGTCTTAAAAAGATGGCAGATTACGCTCAATATGTACGTATCTATAATAACTAGATAATTATTTAAACGAATTCAGAAAAACGAAATTCGTTTTTACCTGCAGTCTCGAGAATACTTCCAGACTTCTCTAAGCATTCCTTTTTTATATCTGGCAGGTCTATGTTTATTTCCGCGTAAGTGATTGCTCCTCCATCTTTTTCTCGGGGTTCTGATTTTGCTTTGATGGGTATAGTCTCCAGATTAATGCTACCTGGAATAAAAAAATAATAACAAATTTATAGGCTACTTACAGTTGATAAGCGGATACAAAATTCCATTGTATGGAAATCCGTAATCCGATAGGTTTATTATATCGAAATAGATCTGAGATACAGTAGAGAAATTATTTTTTCCATAAAGAAATAGATGTCAAACATGCAGTTAGAAGATAAAAAATAACTATAATTGCCGTTGCGATTAGAGATAATAATTGTTATTTTCTAATGGCCTACAATTTTCTTGTTATCAACAGTGAGATATTTCCACTAAAATACCAAGAGCAATGTATTGTGTGCAATGAGTTTTCCAGACGTACACGCAGCTTGACGATGCCTGAAGAATCCTAGTAAGGTTATGCATGGAGATACGCGGGAATGTCCGTAAAAACAAAGTAATCTACAGAATTTCAAATATCCCTGATTTACGTCGTCAGTAAATATTACAAATATAATTGATTGTATTAAACTAGCTTAGCAAAGTAATTTTATAATGTTGACCTAGTTTGTTGCACAGAGATTAAAAATTTCGTGGTAAATATATTAACTTGTTGTGAGTGAAAATCATTATTCATGTACACACTGTCACTACTCATGCTCACGCAAATCACATTAAACAGCCCACTTACGCACCCATACTGGAGAAAAACCGTATCTATGTTTCCATTGTAACTACTCATTCTCACGTAAATCAAATTAAACAGTGCCCATTCGTAACCATACTGGAGAAAAATCTTATTCATGTTCCCATTGTATCTACTCGTACTCACGCAAGTCACATTTGACGGTGCACTTACGCACCCATACTGGAGAAAAACCTTATTCATGTTCTTATTGTGACTACTGCCGCTAACACATGTCAGCATCAACAGTTCACTTACGTACCGATTCTGAAATTAAACCTTATTCATGTTTCTACTGCAGCTTTTCATGTTTTTATCAGGGGAATTTGAAATTTCACATTCTTACCCATACTGTAGTATAACGACATAAGTGTCCCCATTGTTACTTCTCCTGCAAAGGGAAATCACATTTAAAAGTGCACTTACTCACCCATACTGGACTTATACCTTAATGTTCCTACTGCAGCTATTCAGGTTCTGTAATGGGAAATTTGTAAATTCCATTTGGAAAAAACCTTATTCGTGAGTTCCCATTATAATTAAACCTGCTCATACAAGTCAGCGTTAACAGTGCACTTATGGGATTTACACCTTATTCATGATCCTACTGCAAATATTAATGTTCTCAAAAGGGTTAAAAAGTAGGCGTAAACTATAAAGGCACGTTTTTAACCATACTGGAGAAAAACTATATCCATGTTCTCATTGTAAATTTATATAGTCAAGTTCTTACCCATACTTGACATAAAAACCTTATTCATGTTCCAACTGTAACCTCTCCTGCTCATTAAAGTCCCACTTATCATTGTGTGTGTGTACGTATATAGCGTACAATCATACTGGAAATTAATCTTATCCATTTTCTGACTGCAGTTATTCATGTTCACGAGGAGTCAGATTTTGACCCGCTCATGAAAAAAAATCATTCATGTTCCGACTTTAATATAGATGTTTTCAGAAAGAATAATTAAAACATCATATACGTACCCATTTAGCATGAAAACCTTATTCATGTTTCGAAGAAAAGTTCTCTTGACTGTTTATCACTTTGTGATGTCATTTTTATATGTTTCTTTGATTTACCTTTTTTTTATTATTAACGACAATTATAATTACAAAGTTAAGTATATTATTCGCAGTCCTCTTCACTAGGTATTCCTGTTCCGAGGCGGACTGTAGGTTTTTGTATAGGTGTAGATCGTGATTTCCTTGTTAATTTCTACAAAAAAAATTGTCTTCACATTTGTTCAGTTCATAATTTTATTGATTTCCTCATCTTCATGTTTACTTAGCCATAATTTGATGTCGTTTTTAAATTTTTGTGTCTCCGTTGTGTTTTTGAGTTCAATTGGGAGGGCATTATATAGTTTTGAAATGGAAATGATGATTTTTCTGGCCAAAAGACGTATTTAATTTTGGGATGTTCAATAGTTTTGAGGATTTCTTCCTTATAATATAGTTGTGTTGGTCAGCAGGGTACTGATATTTTTCTGTAAATTTGATTAGAGCATTTTTTCTAGTATAGTTTTATTATACTGAACACTTTAAATTTTTTTTAAATGTCTTTTGATGGAGTTCTTATGAGTACTTTAAGGATTATTTTTATTATTGCTTTTTGAGTTTTAATAAGCTGCTTCATGTGGATGTTTGAGGCAGATCCCCATCCAATAATCCCATATTCTATGCGTGATTGACAGAGAGCATAGTATACCTTATATAAATCATTTATACTTAGTATATTGCGTATATTTCTAAAGTAGTATATAAGCTTTGTGAGTTTCTTTGTAATACTATTTATGTGGGAGTCCCATCGAAGATTTTTATCAATTTCAATGCCGAGATATTTTATACTTCTAGAGTGTGTTATGGTGGGGCAGTGGCATGATTGAATTTCGTTTTTTCCTTGACAATCATGTAATTTGAGAGTATAATCCTCAGCTGGTTGTCCTCTAGCCGTTTTAGAAAACGTTAAATATTTTGTTTTGTTAACATTAAGTGTGAGTGAGTTTTGCATAAGCCATTTTTGCAGAAGGATAAGCCCGTTTTCAGCTTCTTTGTAGGTGGTTATCCAATCACTTTCATTAAATAAAATGACAGTGTCGTCGGCAAAACTAATGATTTTTCTGTTGGTGTGTAATTTGCAGATATCATTTATATATATCAGAAATAATAAAGGTCCTAGGACACTTCCTTGCGGTACACCGTAATTGATTGGGAGAGGTTTACTTTTACACTTATCAATTTTAACACACTGTGAACGTTCTGACATGTAACTTATCAGTAGATTTAGAGTTGTGTTTTACATCCCAATTGTTTTAAGTTTCTTGAAAAGGATTTTATGGTCTATCGTGTCAAAGGCCTTTTGCAGGTCTATAAAAATTGCCAAAGATTTATTTCCCTGGTCTAAGCTTTTCGTGATCGTAGTTTGTTGCACAGAGATTAAAAATTTCGTGGTAAATATATTAACTTGTTGTGAGTATTCTGAATTGTGTGACTTTACAGCGGTTGTAGATAAGAGATTTCTAACTCTTCCCGGGGCGCAAAATTTTGGGTTTTGAATTGAGAAAATGTTTATTTACTTATAACATGCATTAACTTATAATCCAAAAGAATTTAAGGAGGTAGATGATTTTGTGTTACAGCTTATAGCTTCAGGAATTAGAAACTGTTTGTTGGCATAATAAGGTAAACGTTTTCTTAGATTGCCACTTGGAAAAATGTACAAGTACCGCGCTGTATTATAAGCGATAAAAGGGAGAGTCAAACACAAGTAGGGGTTGTGACTGCGCCCATCTGAAACACAAACAGATGAATAATCTCACTTACTGGTTTGCTGAACACTTTCGCCATATGGCAAACATTCCTTTTTCACATAAGGAAGGTGGATTTCTATATCAGTAAAGGCCTGTCTTTCACCTGAGCCTTCTTCCTGCGACCATGGTTCAGTTGTGACGGAAACATTATCTGGGATGGGAAGATCCATGGCTCTACTGTGATCGGGTCCTTTTATGTGATAGTAATTAGTCTCAGCTGAAAATAAGTAACGTCTGTATCAAAACTTATGTACATCATAAAATAATTTGTTGTTGAAAAAATCAGTATGATTCTTAAGCAATTCACATTTCATTAGAGTTTACTAAAAGCTAATCGAGCCACAAAATAAGTTTGCTGTTTTTGAAAATGTATATGACGTTCACTCGGGGTAATTAGATGAACTTACTAGTCACTTGGTTTTAATGTGTGACAGCGGCCGTAAATCAACAATGAACAAACTCATTTAATCTCACCTGTCACGTGTTTACACGGTAAGTCTTGGGTAGCTAAGTATGTTATAACGCTGTCAAAACTAATCAGTCAAGTGCTTGGCGATATATTCTTACAATAAACAAGCACCAATTTACGAGTATAAGTGTTACTTTGTTAACATAAGTAGAACCTACTTACATGCACGGCAAAGCGCGGTAGTCAATTTCAAGGCGTTGAAGAAACGTCACAGGGAATTCGAACCACTTCAATTTTTAAATTATTGCTTTAAAATTGTGTTCGTGGTTGAAATAAACTCAAGTGGTATAAATTTTACATAATTGTTATTAGGGTTATATGTTATTACTTTAGAAAGACGGTGCAACTGTTACTGATGTGAGGGAAGCACATAAATAAACCATAAATCAACTATCTATAGATTGATAACTACGCCCTCTTTCCATACGTTTGGTTTGGTCAAGTTTTAACCTTAGATCTGGCAAATTTGTAGACAACACGCATCGTTGACGTCACAACACACCATCGACAAAGGATAGAGGAAATTTAAAAAAAAGGCTCAACCATAGACGGTATAATTCTGATTCGGAACCTACCGAAAACCAAATTCATTAGCCTCAAACATAAGTAAAATGTCACCCAAGACCACAAGGTCCCATCTAACAAAGCCCTGTCCTAAGAAAGAAATGAGCTTTAAAGTGTCTTTCTTTACAGCTCATTTTCTCGGGACAGCGTTTTATTAGATTGAAGCTGAAAAACAAACTCATAATTACATGTACAATAATTTTATTTTTTAACTATAAACATGAAATACCATAATATATATAGATAACAGACTTTTCTGTAGGCCTTTTTAAGGTATACAATTCCGTAGTACATTATTTTGATATTCTCATAAGGTCTCGCCAGCGTTAGCAATGTAAGCGGCCAAAAATAATCTTTATATCGACTTTTTTCTGCTTTTTATCAATATGTGTCAATGCATGTGTTATTTATCTAAACCTTCCGGAAGAAATTCTCTAAATGATGCTGAAAACCTTATCGAAATCAGTCGCATAGTTAAGAAGAACTAAGCGCACAAGCAGACAGCCGCGAAAGTCACTTTATTTTATACTATTTATAGAAAATGGATTCCACCACGAATCGTCAGTATCCAAAATAGAAATATTAATTACATGTTCATAACTTCTATTTCATTATTTCTTTAGTTGTTTTACAAGCTATATTTCTTTACAAGTTTTTATTATGTACACGATTTTTATTTCTTATATTATGGTTAATGTATTATGATTTAAATTATGCCATGTAAAAGTCAAAAGGCATTAATTACTATTGTTGTTCGTCTAGTCAGGGCCGGCCCTGAGCCAAATGGCGCATGGCACAAGTAAAATTTTAGCGCTCCTTGTCAAAACCAGTAGATACCTAGGCTCAAGTAGTAGATAGGCGATCACTGTAATGAATTATATTTTGATCATTTGTATGTATGCGTATCGTGGTTTTTATGAAAGATAATCTTACGTTAGTTGAGGTATTATCACCCTTGGAAATTCAGCACCCGAAGCGGACTGCAAATTGCGCCCGCACAGGGTCAGCCCTGCCTCTAATTCTTTTTATTTTTATTACTTGACATGAATATCTTTTAACACGTGGAATATTTATTTTGTGTATATATTCTTGTATTTTTGTACAAGGGCAAATTAAATCCTATTAAATTGTTGCAGTAAGACAGAAATCCTGGGTTTGATTCCTAGATGAGACCGTTACTTTTTATTTTTCTGTGTTTTGTTCTGTTTCATGTTTTGTTTAGATATATTAGTATAATCTTCTACTTCAATAATAAATCAATTCTCAATATATCGGTTGTACTGATCCTGTTTTGTATAACTGTCCATTGTCTTTTGAAAATAAAAAATATTTTGATGTGTGCATAGCTGTGGGTTTTTTTTTATTTTCCTTTTCCTGCATTCCAATATTTTTATTTTCAAAATATAATTTTTTTGGGCTAATGAACGATTTTAGCTGGGTTCAGTTACATTGTCTATGTTTGCACTTTTTTAAATGGCCTTGAGATTTCTCTATGGTCCACGATATATTTACCTGTCTGGACCAAACGAGCGTTTTATCTGTGGTCGACTGTGGTTAAGGGGGTGACAAAATGGGGCCATACAAAAAGCCCGAAGATATCGATCTAGAGAGTGGTTTATTTATGTGCTTCCCTCTCATCAGTAACAGTTGCACGGTCTTTCTAAAGTAATAACATATAAACTTCATAACAATTGTGTAAAATTTATACCACTTGAGTTTATTTCAACCACGAACACAATTTTAAAGCAATGATTTAAAAATTTAAGTGCTTAGAATTCCTTGTGACGTTTCTTCAACGCCTTGAAATTGACTACCGCGCTTTGCCGTGCATGTAAGTAGGTTCTAATTATGTAAACAAAGTAACACTTATACTCGTAAATTGGTGCTTGTTTATTGTAAGAATATATCGCCAAGCACTTGATTGATTAGTTTTGACAGCGTTATAACATACTAAGATACCCAATACTTACCGTGTAAACACGTGACGGATGAGATTAAATGAGTTTGTTCATTGTTGATTTACGGCCGCTGTCACACATTAAAACCAAGTGACTAGTAAGTTTATCTAATTACCCCGAGTGAACATCATATACATTTTCAAAAACAGCAATATTATTTTGTGGCACGATTAGCTTTTAGTAAACTCTAATGAAATCCGAATTGCTTAAGAATCATATTGGTTTTTTCACAACAAAAGCGATTCAAACTCTCTGATGAATATTTTATATGATGAAGATAAATTTTGATACAAACTTTACTTATTTTCAGCTGAGAATAATTACTATCACATAAAATGACTCTATCACAGTAGAGCCATGGATCTTCCCATCCCAGATAATGTTACCGTCACAACTGAACCATGGTCGCAGGAAGAAGGCTCAGGTGAAAAACAGGCGTTTACTGATATAGAAATACACCTTCCTAATGTGAAAAAGGAATGTTTACCGTATGCCGAAAGTGTTCAGCAAACCAGTAAGTGGCATTATCCATCTGTTTGTGTTTCAGATGGGCGTAGTCACAACCCCTACTTGTGTTTGACTCTCCTTTTTATTGCCTATAATACAGCGCGGTACTTGTAAATTTTTCCAATTGGCAATCTACGAAAACGTTTAACTTATTATGCCCACTAACAGTTTCTAATTCCTGAAGCTATAAGCTGTAACACAAAATCATCTCACTCCTTAAATTCTTTTGGAAGCATGTTATAAGTAAATAAACATTTTTTCAATTCAAAACCCAAAATTTTGCTCCCCGGGAAGAGATAGAAATCTCTTATCTACAACCGCTGTTAAGTCACACAATTCAGAATACTCACAACAAGTTAATATATTTACCACGAAATTTTTAATCTTTGTGCAACAAATTTCGTCAACATTATAAAATTACTTGCTAAGCTAGTTTAGTACAATCATTTATATTTGTAATATTTACTGACGACGTATATCAGGGATATTTGAAATTCTGTAGATTACTTTGTTTTTACGGACATTCCCGCGTATCTCCACGCATAACCTTACTAGGATTCTTCAGGGATCCTCAAGCTGCGTGTACGTCTGGAAAACTCATTTTATAAATACATTGCCTTTGGTATTTTAGTGGAAATATCTCACTGTTGATAACAAGACAATTGTAGGCCATTAGAAAATAACAATTATTATCTCTAATTGCAACGGAAATTATAGTTATTTTTTATCTTCTAACTGCATGTTTGACGTCTATTTCTTTATAGAAAAAATAACTTCTTTTCTGTATCTCAGATCTATTTCGATAATTTAAACCTAACGGATTACGGATTTCCATACAATGGAATTTTGCATCCGCTTATCAACTGTAAGTATCCTATAAATTTGTTATTATCTTATTATTCCAGGTAGCATTAATGTGGAGACTGTAACCATCAAAGCAAAATCAGAACTCCGAGAAAAAGATGGAGGGGCAATCACTTACGCGGAAA
Source organism: Hesperophylax consimilis (assembly GCF_061612785.1). NCBI lineage: Eukaryota > Metazoa > Arthropoda > Insecta > Trichoptera > Limnephilidae > Hesperophylax > Hesperophylax consimilis. The sequence continues at coordinate 21,330,619 of NC_142854.1, read as the reverse complement.
TAAACATTGACCTGCCATATATAAAAAAGGAATGCTTAGAGAAGTCTGGAAGTATTCTCGAGACTGCAGGTAAAAACGATTTTCGTTTTTTTGAATTCCTTTTAATAATTGTCTTGTTATTATAGATACGTACATATTGAGCGTTATCTTATTCAGTTACATATTTCCATTATAACTACTACGCATATCAAATTTTACAGTGCATATTCGTAACCATAACCTTAAAAACCTTATTCATGTTCCCTTTGTGATTACTGCTGCTCACACAAGTCAACATTAATATTTGACTTACGCACCTATACTGGAATCAAACCTTTTTTATGTTCCTACTGCAGCTATTCATGTTTTTATTAGGTCAATTTGAAAATCACATTTAAAATTGCACTTACTCATCCATACTGGACTTAAACCTAAATGTTCCTACTGCAGCTATTAAGGTTCTGTAATGGGAAATTTGTAAATTCCATTTTGAAAAAACCTTATTCATGAGTTCCCATTATAATTAAACCTGCTCATACAAGTCAGCGTTAACAGTGCACTTACGGGATTTAAACCTTATTCATGATCATACTGCAACTATTAATGTTCTCAAAAGAATTTAAAAGAGGGCCTCAACTTTTAAAGGCACGTTTTTAACCATACTTGAGAAAAACTATATTCATGTTTCCATTGTAAATTTATTTAGTCAAGTTCTTACCCATACTTGACATAAAAACCTTATTCATGTTCCAACTGTAACCTCTCATGCTCACTAAAGTCACACTAATCATTGTGTGTGTGTGTACGTATAAAGCGTGAACCCATACTGGAAATTAATATTATCCATTTTCTGACTGCAGTTATTCATGTTCACGAGGAGTCAGATTTTGACCCGCTCATGAGAAAAATCATTCATTTTCCGACTTTAATATCCATGTTTTCAGAAAGAATAATTAAAGCATTATGGGGACTACTTTAACTCGTCTCACATATGATAACACTAAAATAATTACTTCGCCGCCTGAAGCCCCGGGAGAGCTAGGCGCGGACGGGAACGCAACTCTCTGCCATTCTAGTTTCAACTTTCGACCAGACCGCCACTCTGCACTACCACCGTCTCTGCGTTCACATAACTTGTAAATTCATTTCTCGCAAATAAATTCAACAAAGATCGCAGACCTTTATCTTTCAATCATCAGAATTCCTTGAACACAGATTTACGATACCGGCAGCCATCGTAAATTACATTTATCCTGCCATACTGGTGATCCCGACTTTACGCTGCCATACTGGTGATCCCGACGTTCACGCTGCCATACTGGATCACGTCGGGGTCACCAGTATGGCAGCGTGAACGTCGGGATCACCAGTATGGCAGCGTAAAGTCGGGATCACCAGTATGGCAGGATAAATGTAATTTACGATGGCTGCCGGTATCGTAAATCTGTGTTCAAGGAATTCTGATGATTGAAAGATAAAGGTCTGCGATCTTTGTTGAATTTATTTGCGAGAAATGAATTTACAAGTTATGTGAACGCAGAGACGGTGGTAGTGGAGAGTGGTGGTCTGGTCAAAAGTTGAAACTAGAATGGCAGAGAGTTGCGTTCCCGTCCGCGCCTAGCTCTCCCCGGGCTTCAGGCGGCGGAGTAATTATTTTAGTGTTATCATATGTGAGACGAGTTAAAGTAGTCCCCATAGCATCATATACGTACCCATATAGCATGAAAACATTATTCATTTTTCAAGGAAAAATTCTCCTAACTGTTTATCGCTTTGTGATGTCATTTTTATATGTTTCTTTGATAGTGTTATTATTATGGATAAAAGTGACTACATAAATAAGACTATGGGCTTTTTACAAGGGTATATTTTTGAAAATAATCAGAAACACCCTATTAATAAATTTCAAGAGCTGGTAAAAGAAGCGATGAAACATTTGTAACATAGCGGTTTATATCGTATTAAATAATAATATTAGTTAAATACGCTACTCTTCGCTCTTCGATCGCCGCAAGTAGCAGCACCTGCCGGTCACTAAATTCTCGCCGTCAGCGTTCCGCGCGGTAAAAAACGGAACTAATCGCCCACGCCGTCAGCCCTCGCTCGCCGGCCTCGTCCTCTTTCCGAATCCTGACCTCCGCATGTCAACACGCTGCTTCGGGTTGTGGTTCCGCGCCCCAGAAGCATTCCGGATTCAAGGGAATATCCAGACTTACGTCTTTAAAATAACACTAAAATCACTCAGCGAAGCTAACTCGCACGCACATGTTTCAACATTTACGTTGAACGTGGACAAAGGCCGCCTAAACTTCGCTCACCGACTTAAGAACCATGTAAGCTTGACCATCTTATCCCCTTTCCATGTGCTTTAATAAATTCAGTTCCGATTTTGTAACTTAAATTTAGATTGAGACATTGAACTTAGTTAGGATTATATTTTGTACCCGTAATATTTTCCGTGCCCCATGAGTATAAGATGTGTTCTTTATGATTATCCTTTGTACGTTGTAACGTTGCCCTTTGCTATAATATAACGCTGAAACCTGACTCCCATGTCTTTACTGAACCCCTTGTATGGTTCGGAATGATAGTATCAAAAAATAATAGCTGACTCTACCCCTCGAGAGATAATCGATATGCCTTTATAAAAGCTACCCTGAGGTAATGCTCAGGGATAGAACCCCTGATGCCATCTATGTCGATTGACTTATATTCAAAGTTGGTATTTAACTTGGTCACCGGTCTTAAATTCTTAATTTTAATTATATTACACATTGTAAAGATGATATATTAAATTTGTTAAAATAATTAAAAATTTCAAAAAACCAAAACTTTGGTCTTTTATGAATAAGTAAACCAAACCTAATATGTCAGTAGTTTCTAGTTGTAGACATATCCAACAAAGCTGTTCATACGTTGGACTTTATTTTAAGAGTATTTTAATGACTTTCATAATATCAAAACTATCAGTATAATTCCATAGTTTGCTCATAAAATTACGAAGTTCTTTCGCACGATTGAAATAATGCTAAATAAATTCTCAAGATATTTTAGAGTTGGTATTTATAGATAATGTCTAAATAACGACTTCCTACTTTATTGTTTATTGCGGTATTTTAAGTAGGTACATAGTTATCTATGTCCTAATACAATCATTATGTACATATAATCATAGTAACACATTTAAAATGAATCAATCACATATTTTCGTAGTTTAATTTTAAATGTTTTTATGTTTTCTTCTGATTTTATTTCTTCTGTTAGCTCTCCAAATATCTTCAACGCTCCGTACATCAATGATTTTTGACTCTGTGTTTTTTTCCTGAAGGGGAGTCTCAATTCATTTCTTTTCCTCCTCTCATGTGTGTGTTTGTTCTGTAGTTTATCAATTTTTCTTAGGAATTCACTAATTCACTAAATTCACTTTGCTCATTAAATTGATCAAAATTATCGAAACGACGACTTTTCCGATTTAATATATTTGTTTAAAATTATTAATTTAAATTATTATTAATAATAATTAATTAATTTTTGTATGCTACTTAGTAAGGAGTCATGTCTATAATTCCACAGTTTAAAAAGCTTAGAAAATTCTAATGATATATAAGAGTTGCTATTTCCAGAGAATATCTTTATTTCGTCTACCTACTGTGCTAATTTTATTAATCAAAAAAGATTGGATCGAATAATTATTTCCGATTTAAAATAACATATTATTTAGAAGTTGAATACGAAGATGGTTGATTTCTGAAATGAGATGTTACTGCGGCTCTGATTACCAGATACTTATGCGGAAAGTTAATTTAGTAACCGGTTCTTCTAAAAGAAATAAAAGAAACCGTTGTTAATTTTCAAGAGACTAGTGACTTTTTAATGTTCGATAAATAGTGCAAGAATGAACCAGTTCCACAAAAAATATCAACGGTTCCAGTGACATAAATGTAGCCGGGAGCTGGTACAGGAATATCGATCATCTCTACGAACGGAAACGTCAGGATTCAGACAAGTCAGACTAATGTGTCACAGAGTCTCCTTTGCTTCCTTCTCGTTTGTAATAATTGTTCCGTCTCTCTAAAGTAATATTGTACGAACTACACAATAATTGAAATTGATCTGCTTTTACTTTTTTTGATGACGTTTGTTCAACGTCTTGACCGTCTGTAAAGAGGTTCTATTTATACTAACTAAGTAACACTTAAACTCTGAAATTCGTGCTGGTTAATTGTAAGAATATATTATAATGCTTGACACCTGTTAGATCAGTTTAAACAGCGTTCTCGATATAACACGAGAGTATTTGAGAGAGGTTTTGTTACATTCCTTTCTTATTTTTTATCTGAGAATAATTATCATTACACAACAGGACGCTATCACAGCAGTGCCATGGATTCCAACCCAAAGAGTGTTTCCATCAAAACTGAACCATGGTCACAGGAAGAAGGGTCAGGTGAAATGGCCTATAAGGATGTTGAAATCCACCTCCCGGATGTGAAGAAGGAATGTTTGCAGTATGACGAGAGTGTTCAGCCAACTAGTAAGTTGCATTGCATATCACAGAAGTGTTTCCGACGCAAATAATCAGAACAGCTGCTTGTTCTTTACTTCCCCTTTTGTCGTCCATACTTTTACTAATTATAATAATAACTTATTATGCTCGCAAACAGTTCTTAATTCGTTATATGTTGCCTCGTCATATTTTATCTTTAAAGTAAATAATTGCACCTTCTGTAATCCTTAAATTCTGTCCTCACAAGAACGTAGTGGAGTCCTGTTTTAACTCGACCGTTTGACGTTTATGTATGTCTGTAAATTTTTTGTACTTTCCGTTTCCAGTTCAAGATGGTATTCAGTTTAGATTCTATCAATTGGAATAATCAAAACTATGGTACCTACCTACCTGAAAACTATATAATTCCTTATTGGATTTATAAAAATTACATTTAAAAAAATGGTTTATATTACGTACCTACTTGCTACTCATAAATATTCTATTTTTATTATGAAATTATTTTTTCGGTTTATTGAATTAGAGGTTTTATTTATTTATGAACCCATCTATCATATTTAGATATATTTGAATAAAGAAGTGTTTGTGCTTTTGATATCTATTATTCCTAGATTGATGACATTTTGCACACTTAACCTTCTAAACAAGTTGAAGGCGACTGTCTACAAGAGATTTCGAAAATCTATCCCCATCCCTTTTTCTCATCCCTTAAGGATTTTGACACTTGTTGAAGAATTTTCGCACACTTGATGTCCAATATAAGATTTTTTTGACCATAACAATTTCCTTTTCCGTTTTGTTTGATGATTGCTATTCTTACATAAATCATGTATGATTACCATAATACGGGCATGAGCCCTAGTGTGGTAGTTGCGAACGTCACCAAAATTTTATATTTTAATATTTATAATATAAATAAAAAACACATAAAAATTACCGTTCAAAATAAAACAAAAACTGGGTGAAGCCGACGCTGGGTTCTTCAGCTAGTATAATGAAAAATACCAAATTCTCTTGTGTGTCTCTGAACCTCTGCTTCAATGAACTCTAGAATTCCTGCTTTGAATTTATGTGTCGTTTTGAAAATTGTAAAAGTTTGTTTAAAAAGACAATGTTATTTAATATTTTAATTTTGTTCATAAAGTCATGAACAACCAAATGCCAAAATATTTTTAGGCTGAAATTGTTTTTAACAGAGATATTCATAATTACGAAACCAGAAATGTAAATATAATTAGATTGCCACATATGAAGAAATCAAAATCACAGAACTGCCCAATGTACAAAGGACTAAAGATGTATGATGAAATGCCTGAAAGTCTGAAGAATTAATGAATTTAAATAAAAATATTTAACGTTACAAAATAAAATATTATCTTGTTTATATTTAAATATTGTATAAACTTACTCAATAAATAATAAAAAAAAATCTTTAAACACACGGTAAAGAACCAACCTATATAAATAAAATAAATTAACGTGAATTTATTTTATTTTCCATTTTTAAGATTTGATAGATAATGTCCCTTCTTTTTCACGGTATTTCATGTTTAAGCTAGTTCAATATACCGTTGATATTAGACATAGATAAATTAAAATTTCAACAACTTTACGCCGTATCCATATTTCAGATATAAATCGACATTTTTTTATTTTTTTGATTTAGTTACTTTTTTAAATAATTAGGTACATTTTTGTATGGCACATGAAAAAAAAAATATATAAAATTAAAACAGATCATTGAAGTCCTCCTCACTAGGAGATCCTGTGCTGAGGGGGACTTTATAATGTTAGTATACGTTTTCAGCGACTAAGATGATGTTTTTAATATTTTAGGTAGTTCTTCTTCCTATATTTCCTTAAGCCAAGATTTTATGTCCTTAATGTAGTTATTTTTCGTTTTTCTTTGTTTGATGTTGAGAGGGAGTTTATTATATAATTTTATTGCTAAAAATTCAGAGTTTCTTCGTCCAAAGGAAGAATTACATTTAGGAATATTTAGTATGTCTGTTTGCTTGGCTCTGGTTTTATGATCGTGAGAGCGGTTTGCCTCTGGTTTATTTTTTAAGTGATGAACTAGAATATTTTTAACATAGATTTTTTGTAAACTTGGAGCATCAAACAGATTAAAAATATCAGTAGTTGGCGTCCTTACGGGGAGCTTTAATATGGTCTTTATGATCCAATTTTGAGTTTTCTTTAGTTTTTTTTTGTTTTTTATTAAAAATTTTCTTTTGTTACATGCATAAAAAAATAATTACAAAAATCAAGTATTACAAAAACAAGTATTACATCAAGGTACTGTAAAAAATAAAAAAGGTAGCTTTAAGATAAGAAAAATAAAAATTATACAATTAAATAAAAAATATAATAGAATAGTATGCATATATACCAAAAAAAAAAATCCCACATAGGCATCGCCAGTTCGTGGGTATACATATTTTGTTTAGTGCAGTTTATAAAAACAAATAAATAAAAAAATAAATAAATAATTCCGTTTTTACAAAATTATAATTAAGAAAGAAGGTTAAAAAATAGAAAAATTAAGGATTTGTAAATTTAAAATAAAATTTAAAAGGTAGGATTTTATAGAATGTAAGTATTTGTGTCAATGGTGGTGATCCAAGTCTTTATTACATTTTTGTATATGCTGTAGGACGATATATTTTTAGATCTAATTTCTACAGTCTGATAGAGTGCATTGTAGATTTTTGGGGCAATGAAAAAAGCATGTCTCTGCGCAAGCCTAGTTTTGCATAGAGGAACCTCATATGCATTATTTACTCTACTGCTAGAACGATTTTCGTTTTTTGTAAAATGTACATTTCGTGAAAATATATATTTCAGACATTGCATAAAGTAAATTTTTCTTATATCTAAGAGTTTAGCTTCTTGAAATAATTGCAAGGAGGGGTAGGTAACATCTTTTTGCAACATTATTTTTAGTATTAATTTTTGAGCTGTTTCTAGCGGCTTAATGTGGTTATTATAGATACCCCCCCATCCAATTATTCCATAAGATATTGATGATTGTACCAATGCATGATAAACCAGTTTCATTCTTTTGATATCAACTATATTATTTAATCGTTTAAAAATGTAAGTTAAATACCTAAGTTTATTTACAAGCTTTTCTACGTGATTTGTCCATTTTAGTTGGCTGTCTATAGTAATTCCTAGGTATTTAACTGTGTTCCCCGAATTCATTTCTACACAGTTAGAACACGAAACAGGGTGGCAAGTATTGTTATGAAACCTTATATTTAGGTGAGTTAAGGGTGCCGTCCTTTTGGTATTATAAAATGGAATATAAATAGTTTTTTCACAGTTCAGAGTTAGAAGGTTTTGGTTTAGCCATTCTTTGACAATGGATGTGCACTTATTTGCATTTTCAGAAACTTCTTTCCAAGATTTACCATCGACTGTGATTGCAGTATCATCAGCATATGAGAATAGTTTTCCCGGAATACTGATATTACACAGATCATTGATATAGATTAGGAACAATAACGGACCGATAACTGTTCCTTGTGGAACCCCATGTCTCACAGATTCTGGTTTACTAATAATATCACCAATTTTTGTACATTGTCTGCGATCAAGTAAATAATTTGTTAAAAGTGACAGACAATTATTTTTAATTCCTATATTATTGAGTTTTCTAATCAGTTTATTATGATTAACTGTATCAAACGCCTTTTTCAGGTCTAAAAAGATTGTTAAACTTTTCATATTTAAGTCAAGATTGGTGTATATATTTTTTGTTAGATTAAATAAAGCATCATCTGTACTAAGACCTGTTCTGAAACCATATTGATTTGTGGACAAAAGTGCATTTGATTCTAAAAACTCTAGTACTTGTATTTTAATATTTTTTTCTAATATCTTTGCTAGTTGGGATATTAGCGATATTGGTCTGTAATTGTCTAGTTTAGAGATTGATCCAGATTTATGTATTGGTACAATATTGGAGAGTTTAAATGCGTCTGGGAAAACGTTTTTTTCAAAGCAGGAATTAAAAATGTGTTGCAAGGGCTTCGAAATGTATTGTTTAGTAGACTTGATAGCGATGGCGCTCAATTCATCTGGACCATTGGCTGTATTTGTGTTAAGAGTGTCAATGTGTTTTATTATTTCAGATTCGGTAACACGTTTAAATTGAGATAATTTAGGACAATTTTCAGAGTGTTCGGCCATTTGAGTGGGTTGATGTATATGGTTTTGAAATGCGGGATTGTTATTTATTATATCTGAGGCAACATTTGTAAAAAAATCATTGAATTTATTTGCAATATTTCTTATATCCGTTATGACTATTTTATCATCTGTAACAATTTTTTCAGGGAATGTTTTTACTTTATGTTTTCTATTTGTTATTTCATTTATGACTTGCCAGGTTTTTTTAGAATCATTATCAGCTTTTGTAATTGTTTAATATAGTACTCATGTTTACATTTTTTTATAAGAATATTGAAAAAATATCTATAAGTGATGTATTGTTGTCTTAAATTTCCATTAGGTGGAATATTTTTTGTCATACAATAGTTCTCATGATTTTTGTAAATTTTGTACAGTTTATTCCTGTGTTGGCTTGCAATTATCAATCCACGCGTGATCCAAGGTTTTATTTTTTATGTTTCCTTCTAGGTGTTGATGTTGGTTCAAGACTATTCTTGATATTATCATTTAATATTGAATAGAAGGTGTTTAGTGATTGATTTGGGTCATCATTGGATAAAACTGTGTTCAAATTTTCTTTTTTTAGTAAACTGTTTAGGGTTTGATAGTTAATTTTATTTTTTTCCACTTGTTGTTCTTTAGTTGGATGGTGATACTTTAAGGTACTATGGCCGTAAAAAGTTGGAAAATGATCGGTTATATGAATTTTTAGGACAGCTGATCTAGGTATAAAATTTTTATTGGTTTTGAGAAATATCTGATCGAGACAAGAACCGTATCTTGTAGGGCTATTTATATAAGATAGATATCCTTCGCTATACATAACATTAAGATATTCATTTGCAATTGGGTTTAGGATAGAATGTTCTATGTTAATATTTATATCCCCTACTATAAACGAGAAATCTGATTGGTTGCAGTTATTTTCTTTTATGTAATATTTTAACTCTGTGATAAAAGATTTAGAATCTAAGGAAGGGGAGCGATAAACAGCAATTATAGAATATTTTTTATTGCTTAGCGTGAATGATAAATGTATGGCATTTGAAAACTTAAATTTGGGGATATTTACTGTTACATCAGTTATTTTATGTGCACTATAGAATATCGTTAGACCGTCATGCGTAGTATGTTTAGAGGGAAGTGAGTAAGTGATATAATCAGAGATGGAGTAAGGGATAAATTCACGCATTTGCGTTTCCGTAAGTATAATCACATTTGGTTGAAATCCTAGAGAATTGAGGAAGATACAAAATTCATCAAAATGTTTATAAATACTGCGGATATTTAAATTTATTATGTTGAAGTCAGTAATTCCTTCACTTATGTAGTTTTTTAGTTCTGTAGTATCTTCACATACCTTTGTGTCTATTAACGTATAATCGTCAGTGGGATCCATTTTCACAAGGTATAAAAACTCTTCCTTCTTGTCCAGTATATGCTTATTGCAGTGGTATGTCGTTTGCATCTTTTATACGTATGATAGGGGAGTCGTCGCTCTTTCTAAGTAAGATTTGTCCGTCCTTCGTCCATACATATTTATATCCAAATGCTTTTGTCGACTTGGCTAACCATAGGAGCTGTTTATTTGCTGGCGTTAGTTTTTCATTGATGTAGATTTTCTGTGTTGTCTCCGAGTACTTCATTTCTTGAGGGGTAAGAATTCCTTTATTTTTTTTTGTTTAATTACCTTATCCTTTGTTTCTTTTGAATTGAATTGAAATTGAAATGGTCTTCTTGGCCGGATTGTTGTAGTAGCTTACCAAGGAATTGTTTTTTAATAAGTCGCTGCAGTCTAGGGCCGACATCAGTAGTTCGATGGGTTTTCGTACATTATCATTTTTCTCCACTTCAATTCCTTGTATTTCGATAGAATTTTCAAGCGCGCTCTGTTGGATATGGTTTACCGTTAATTTTAGATTTTTAACCTCTTTTTGCAATTCCTCAATTTTCGCTTCATTTTTTTTTTGGTGATCATTTGTTTTTTTTATTTCCTTCTCAAAATCATCAATTTTGCTTGAGCAGAATTCTACGCTTTTAACTAAGTCTTGTATTTCATTTTTTATTTCCAAAAATAGTTTATTTATGTCTTTCTTTATAAAATTCTTGAGTTGAAGGTCGATTCTATCGCTCATTGTTTGTAGTAGTTGGTCTTTGAAGCTTTCAAATTTTTGGTCCATGTCACTTTTTGGGGGCATTTTTTAAAGATGGTTTGTAATTGAGTTTAGTTATTTTAAAATTTGCGATGCACTGACATCTATCGACAAAATTTCTTATTTAGACAGATATGTCTACTGGTCGATAGATGGTGTAACAATGAAAAAAATTATCAAAAAAATTACTTATTTTTACAAAATATATTACGTATATAAGTGCTATTTTTTATAATGTTATTGAATTTATCGGCAGATAATTTAATATCACTTCGATTGCCTTGATAATCACTTTTATGCATCCACAAAAAATGAATTTTAAACTACACAAATGTTATTGAACTGTCACTTCCACATTAAAAGTTGAATAAGTTCACTTGTATAATTTAGTAAGTAACTGTTTATTATGGAAAACTATCAATTTTATGTTTATAATTATATTTATACTTATAAAATAGGCGTGAGTAAACTTTTTACTGTATTAAAAATGCTTTAAAACGGAGCGAGTTTTGTACGTGCTGCAACTGACATTTGAAAATATATTAATATTTGTTTAGTTGTTTATGATGGTTTGATGATGCTGAGCCCCATCCTATTATTCCATATTCCAGTAGAGAGTGGCATAGAGCATAATATACTCCCGTTAGATCTGTAGTTGACAAGATATTTCGTATTTTTTTGAATAAATAGATGAGTTTTTGTAGCTTTTTTGAGGTTCCTTCGATGTGAGCATCCCAATGAAGTTTGTCGTCAATTACGATCCCAAGATATTTAATTGTTTTAGTTTGGACTATATGCGGGCAAGAACATTGCGGATATTTGTTTAGACATTCATGTAATTTGAGTGTATGCTCATTCGTTGGTTGACCTCTTTTGGTTTTAGAGAATGTTAGATATTTAGTTTTACTCGCATTTAGTGTAAGGGAGTTTGCTTTTAACCAGTTTTGGAGTACAGTCAGACCTTGCTCCGCTTTTTTATGTGTGCTTGTCCAATTTTGTTCATAAAATATAATGACAGTGTCATCTGCAAAGCTCATTATGTCTCCTTCAATGGGAAGACTCATAAGGTCATTAATATAAATGAGAAATAGTATTGGACCCAATACGCTTCCTTGAGGGCCACCGTACTTGATTGATAGAGTTTTGCTACTTTTTTTTACCAATTTGTACATACTGCTCTCTTCCAGGTAAGTAACTTTTAATTAGAATTAGAGTTGTTTGTGTTATTCCGTTTTTTTTTAATTTAAAAAATAGTATTTCATGGTATCAAAAGCTTTTTGAAGGTCAATAAAAACTGCCAAGCATTTTTACCCTTCATCCAGTTTTTTTAATAATTGTATTTGTTACTTTAGCTATAGCATCACCAGTACCCAGGTTTTCCCTAAAACCGTATTGCGTCGTTGATAATATTTTATTTTCATCCAAAAATTTAACCATTTGTTTTTTTATGACTTTTTCCAATATTTTCGATAGTGTAGGTAATAAACTAATTGGTCGATAGTTAGATATATCATTTATGGGTCCGCTTTTGTATATTGGAATAATCGTAGCAATTTTAAGACGTGTGGGAAAAATACCTTTACTTATTAAAAGATTTACAAGGTACGTCAGTGGGTAGATTAGCTCATTTAGTAGATATTTAATTGCTCTGTTTGATATCAGTTCATTTCCCGATGAGGTATTTGTGTTTAGGGAGGCTATGGTATTTCTTACATCTTCACTTGTTATCTTGACTATGTTAAGGGAGTTTTCTTGATTGACGTTTTCATTCCACACTGTTTTTTCGGCAGTAAATGAAGATTGTTTGATTTTATTCGCTAAGTTCGAGCCTATATTGCAAAAATAGTTGTTTGCAAAGTCGAGAATTTTTTCTGGATGTTCTGCAAAAGATGTTGGTAGCCTGTCAACGATTAATTCTTTAATTTTTTTAACATTGTGCGAGGCTTTAGCGTTTGTAATTTCGTTTATAATCTGCCAGAATTTCCGGGAATCATTATTACATTCCTCGATTTTCTTTTTATGCTTCTTTAGCATAACGGATTACATTTTTACAAATGTTACGATATCTTTTGTAGAAGCGATGTAAATGGATATCATAGGGGTAGTTGCTTACTTTTCTGTGGAGTTCGTCTCTTTTCCTGATTGAGTTGATAATGTTCTGACTAATCCAGGGTTTAATGTGAATATTTTTATGAGATATCTTTTTTTCTGTCGTTATGGTGTTTTATAGAATAATGTTCTGAGTTAAGTTAATAAAATAGTTCCAAGCAGCATCAGTATCATCATTTCCAAGAAGGTTTTACCAGTCAGCAATTTGTAGCTCGATTTTAACGTTTTCCCAATTTGTTTCAGACTTTGCTATGACAGATTTCTTTTTTTGATTTATAGATGTATTTTTATTATTAATAGATAGAAATATTGTTTAGTGATCAGTCAGTGTAGAAGGGTAAGTAATGGTTTGAGTTAATTTATCAGTTTTACTAAAAATATGATCTATGCATGATTTGCTTTCATTGCATACTCGTGTAGGTTCATTAACCAGGCTTTTAAAACCATGGTGAGCTAGTGTATGTATGTAATCATATTTTTTTGGATTTCCATTTTCCAGGATATCAATATTTATATCTCCGATAATAAAAACATTCTTAGTATTTTTGAGTAAGTTAAGCTCAAAACATAATGAGTTTAAGAATGGCTCCAGATTTTTGGTAGAAGGTGATCTATATATTGCGAGAACTGTTATATCTTTACCAATTTATATCCTTAGAAAGTTTGCGTTATTAATATTGATCTCTCTGACTTCAACTTCAGTATCTTCTTTAATGTATGCAATAACACCATCACTCTTTGTATTATTCATTAGTGTGGAGTAAGAGACATATTTATCAATTTGTAGAGGGTAGTGTTTATCAGTTAACCAACATTCAGTAAGGATAATTATGTCCCAGGTTAAATTTAAACTTTTAATTAATATTTGTAGCTCGTCAAAGTTTTTGTTTATGCTTCTAATATTTTGAAGCAGTATGTTAAAAATTTTGTTCATTGTTGATAGGTTAGGTAAGTTTGCTCTTTTTGCACTAGGTTCCGTGGTTAATGTAGTGTCAGCCATTTTTTTTTATTTTTGTAATAGTTGTTATTATGAGCCATTTTATTTATATGATGTTTTTCAAATCGTCTATATGTTTAACGCAAATTATTTTTTCGTTTGCATTTCTTCTTGCCATTATTTTTCCCTCTTTGTGCCAGACGTATGAATAGTTTTTTTTTCTTTTGAGATTTGTTTGGTTTTCCAAAGAAGTTCCTTGTGATAAGAGCTCAGTTCTTCAGCTATGTATATTGTTTCAGTTGAAATATCTTTGATCGCAGCATAATTGATGTTTTTTTTCTATTTGCGATAAGCTTGTCTCTGGTCAGTTTATCTGAAAATTGCACTAGTATTTTAGGTGGTGCATTGATTCGCCTATCAGGTATCCTTTTTACCTCTATAATTTCGCCGTATTTTTGGTCCACTCCTGCCGCCGCCGCTGCCACTTTTTTAACCACTTCAATTTGCTGTTCCCCATTTTTTTGTGGAATGCCTGCTATTTCAATATAATTAGAGCGGGTTTTGTACTCCATATCTGAAATTTTTATTTCTGATTGTTTAATTATAATATTTTTCTCCTGGTGCGCTTTTTTCAGGTTTATAAGTTCATTTTCAATTTTTTTGTTTTGTAGGATTGTTATCTCTAGTTTTTTAATCAATTCATCATATTGAGTACTCATAAATTCCATGCTTTTTTGGGTGTCCTTTTGTTGCTTCTCAAATTTTGAAATAATTTATTTTTTCATAGCATCTAATTTTTTTTCGAAAATCAGTGTAATTTTTTCTATGCTGAATTTTTCTTCATGTTCAATGTTGGCACCCTTTCCTCTAGTGTTAGCCATTTTTTACTGTTAGATGTAACAACCTGCCCCTGTTTTGAATATTGAAATAGAAGTACAGTACCGATGATGACAGTTAGAAATTTTGTTTTTATCTATGGATAACTATGGAGTGACAGTTTTATAAGTTTTATTCTTATTTTTTTTTGTGTAATCACTATAGTTATCCGGGATTACGGATATTAAATCGATTTTTTGTAATCTAACTCACGGTTTCGAACACCTTTCCACACAAATCACTCACTTTTGGTATAGATATTATAAATAATAGGATAACTTATTTGCACTTGTATACGTATTTGTAGTCCTGATAATCTGATTATTAATGTTTG
Organism: Hesperophylax consimilis; assembly: GCF_061612785.1. Lineage (NCBI taxonomy): Eukaryota > Metazoa > Arthropoda > Insecta > Trichoptera > Limnephilidae > Hesperophylax > Hesperophylax consimilis. Next base: position 21,315,545 of record NC_142854.1, on the reverse strand, counting down.
TATGATGGGAATTCCAATGAGCTTACTACTGCAAACTACAATTATCTTATCAGCAGGATCTTGATTGAACTATATAAAACAATCTAACAATAATTACAAATAATCATACACATAGCGCTCATGTCTCTACATATATTGAAATCGTATTATTTGCTGATGATGCTATGCTATATAAGCCAATAAAAGTCTAAACGATTGTGTCAATTTACAACATGATTTAAACAAAGTGCGCCCTACTGTCGAATTTGGCAGCCATCTCTGGTCCGGAGCCCCAAAATACCTGAAAAAACCCTTGACTCTGTGCAGAAACGGGCGGTCCGTTTGATAGATTCCCCAATCTTAACAAACGGACTGCAATCTTTAGAGCACAGGCGTCAGGTAGGTACGCTGTCCTTGTTCTATCGGTGTTACAATGGAAGATGCTCTGAGGAACTAGCGTCATTGATCCCTTCGGCACCGGTGCGTAGTCGGGATACACGCCAAACGCGCGCCCAACATTTGTACACGGTTGACATTTGTCACATGAGAACGGGTCGCTTCTACGATTCGTTCTTAAGTTCAACAGCTCGGCTGTGGAACGAACTGCCGGCCTCTGGGTTTCCTCCCTCCTACAACATGGGACTCTTCAAGACCCATGTTCACTCTTTCCTCTCCACAAAAAGACCCTCCATACAGCATCCCCAAAGATGAAATAGGCCCTGAGGGAAATTAATTTCTTCAGGGCCTCCTGTGTGGAGTTAATATAAAAAATAAAAAATCAACTGTATCTAAATGTTTCAAAATGTCATCACATTGTCTTTTCAAGAAATAAAAATAAAATATTCTTTTAACAACAACAACATAGCAACAGTCTGAAATATTCGTGATCTCGGAATAACCCTTGATTGTAAACTACAATGTAACCTTCATAAACATCAAATCACAAATTAAGCTGCTAAAATGATAGGCTTCATCATAAGAAACACAAAACTTTTTAATAGCATCGATATTATTAATCAACTCTACTTTGCCTATGAACGAAGTCATTTGGAGTTTGCATCAGTTGATTGGTCTCCATTTTACAAAATCCACATAAATAAAATCGAAGCAATTAAAAATAAATTCATTAAATATCTTCGTTACAAGTCATTTGTAAGATTTAATAATTATGCAGAGGCAGCTTCATACTTTAAAATTGATTCACTGATTGTACGGAGGCATCATAAGGATGCACTATTCCTGTATAAAGCCCAGAGTTGCTAAACAAGATTCCATTCAATGTACCTGCGCATTCAACACGCTCTTCTGTCCTGTTCAAGGTTGATCAAAGCAAAACGAACTCTAAGCAGAATTCTCGCCTGAACAGACTATGCAATAATTACAGTAGCGTATTATCCAAGGTTGATATTTTCAGTTGCGAACTTACCAAATACAAAAGGTCCATAAAAGAATATTTCTCTGATGGTTTGTGAATAATGTTTATGTCTCTATTGTTTATATCTCTATTTTGATTTGATTTATATCTACATCCTCTCTTCATGGCTATAAATGTTTGCTTTGTAAATTTTTCGTTTTATATAATCTTTTGTTTTGTATAAATTTTTTAATTCATATTCCTTTCTCACAAACTTAATTTACTTCTTACATATGATACTGTCTCAGTAGGGGTAAAGTCACAAGGAGGAATTCCATAATTGGTTTTATTTTACAATATAATACTTATATACAAACTTGTTATACTGTCGATTTCCCGAAAATGAATAAATATTTACATTATGTTGATGTTCTGTTTCAGGTAGCATTAATGTGGAGACTGTACCCATGGAAAAACCAGGACCCCCTGAAAAAGGATGTGACGGTGGGGGAATCCCTTATACGGAAATAGACATAGACCTGCCAGATATTAAAAAGGAATGCTCAGAGCAATTTGAAAGTATTACCGAGAGTGCAGGTAAAATTTTTTCGTTTTATAAATTTTAATAATCTTATCGTTTCATAATATATACCGACTTATTGAGCTTTATCTGTCATCTTTTTCAGATGTGATAGTGGTACCGAAGACACATGCCGAAGTAAAACCTCTTTCAATTCTCCATTGTAACTACTCTAGCTCAAGCAAATCACATTTAACAGTGCACTTACGCACCCATACTGGCGAAAAACCTTATTCATGTCCCCATTGTAACCAACCCTTCGTAAGCAAATCGCATTTAACGGTTCACTTACGCACTCATACTGGCGAAAAACCTTATTTATGTTTCCATTGTGACTACTCCAGCTCAAGCAAATCAAATTTAACAGTGCACTTACGCAACCACACTGGCGAAAAACCTTATTCATGTTCCCATTGTAACTACTCCTGCTCACAAAAATCTTATTTAAAGAGGCACTCATTCACTCATACTGGCGAAAAGCCTTATTCATGTCCCCATTGTAACTACTCCTGCTCACTGAAGTCACATTTAACTGAACACATACGAACCCATACTGGGGAAAAACCTTATTCATGTTCCCATTGTAACCAACCCTTCGTAAGCAAATCGCATTTAACGGTTCACTTACGCACTCATACTGGCGAAAAACCTTATTTATGTTTCCATTGTGACTACTCCAGCTCAAGCAAATCAAATTTTACAGTGCACTTACGCAACCACACTGGCGAAAAACCTTATTCATGTTCCCATTGTAACTACTCCTGCTCACAAAAATCTTATTTAAAGAGGCACTCATTCACTCATACTGGCGAAAAGCCTTATTCATGTCCCCATTGTAACTACTCCTGCTCACTGAAGTCACATTTAACTGAACACATACGAACCCATACTGGCGAAAAACCTTATTCATGTTCCCATTGTAACCAACCCTTCGTAAGCAAATCGCATTTAACGGTTCACTTACGCACTCATACTGGCGAAAAACCTTATTTATGTTTCCATTGTGACTACTCCAGCTCAAGCAAATCAAATTTAACAGTGCACTTACGCAACCACACTGGCGAAAAACCTTATTCATGTTCCCATTGTAACTACTCCTGCTCACAAAAATCTTATTTAAAGAGGCACTCATTCACTCATTCTGGCGAAAAGCCTTATTCATGTCCCCATTGTAACTACTCCTGCTCACTGAAGTCACATTTAACTGAACACATACGAACCCATACTGGCGAAAAACCTTATTCATGTTCCCATTGTAACTACTCCTGCTCTCGAAAATCTCTTTTAAACAGGCACTTATTCACTCATACTGGGGAAAAACCTTATTCATGTCTTCATTGTAACTACTCTTGCTCACGGAAGTCAGATTTAATGGTACACTTACGAACCAAAATACTGGAGAAAAACCTTATTCATGTTCCTACTGCAGCTATTCAAGTACTCGAAGGGGACATTTAAAACATCACATTCTTTCCCATACTGGAGAAAAACCTTATTCACGTCACCATTGTAACCACTCCTATTCGCGAAATTCTCTTTTAAACAGGCACTTATTCACTCATACTGGGGAAAAACCATATTCATGCCCAATGTAACTACTCTTGCTCACAGAAGTCACATTTATTGGTACACTTACGCACACATACTGGCGAAAAACCTTATTCGTGTCTCCATTGTAACTACTCTTGCTCACGGAAGTCAGATTTAAAGGTACACTTACGCACCCATACTGGAGAAAAACCGTATTCATGTTCCTACTGCAGCTATTCATGTACTCATATGGGACATTTAAAACTTCACATTCTTACCCATACTGGAGTAAAAGCTTATTCATGTCACCATTGTAACCACTCCTGTTCACGGAAGTCAAATTTAGTGGTACACTTACGCACACATTCTAGACTAATTTAAATTTTTTATTTTTTTTTAAATAATAATTATTAAAGCTCCTACTTACTAATTTTAATTTTTTTTTGAGTAGCCAAATTAGCGAAAAAAAAAAACGTGCGTTTTTATATACTCGGCTCTATTATGGCTCGTATTAAGTCTACCGCTGAGAATATTCTTGCTTTTGTCAATTTATGCGAAAAATCTTGGAGCTGTCCAAAAGGGTATTTGTCTGGGATCGTAGTCGCGTTCCAACGCATGTAATCCCCAAAAGGGCGCCATTCCTCGTTGTGTTTCTTAACCATGTGCAATGGGCTCGCCCATTTACTCTTTGACGGCCGACACATTCCATGCTCCATAAGGTATTTAAATTATTTTTTAGCCGCTTCCAAAAGATCCGGTGCCAGCTTGCGGGCTCGATCTGTTACAGGCGGTCCCCTTGTTTCAATCACTGTGTAACTTTATGTTTACGAACATCTGGAGTCTTCATGTCGGGTCGTGTCAATGCAGGGTATTTATTTTAAAATGTCTCGGTATTTCTGATTAGCAGATAACGTCGAAATGCCGGATAAGGGTCCTTGAGAATTCATTCCTCCAATCTGTAGTGGACTGGTCCGTTAATGTTGCGTTCTTCAGGTTGACGCTTTGGTTAAAGTAATGTAGAAAGTCTGCTCCTCAGATTGGTCTTGATACGTCGGCGACGATAAATTTCCACTTCATTTCACGCTGAAGTCCAAATTGAAGTTCGATAGTTCTTGTACCGTATGTTTTTATGGTATTACAATTAACACTGTATATCGTGGTGGGGCATGTTTCCGTGGTGACTGTATTTTTCGTGATCCTGCTTGGCCTTGGGAGTAAGGATACGTCAGCACCGGTGTCGATCGAAATTTTGTGTTGCTTCATGAGTTCATGGATGAAGAGAGGACATGTATGTTGAGGTCAATCGCATGTCCCTACTGCGGTTTTCCGTTGTCTTTTCCCGACTTGTTGCTATTAAAAATACATGGTTTAATGCAATAGTACGACTTGTGACCGAATTTTACATGATATTTGCAGTAGCCGTTTGAGGTATTGTTGTTGTATATTGGCCTACCGCCTGACCTGGAACGAGGTCGTCGCGCTGAATTCCGGTACGATGTCGATGGATGACGCCATTCTCTTCGAGTCGTTTTGATTTGATTGACTTCGAGAGTGAGTGATGCAATTTGCTCTTGAAAACTCTGGAGTACAGCACATACGTTTAAATCTACGTTCGGAATGTTTTAATTACGCTGTTTCTCGTCTACTGCTCCACGTTATGTTTTTGGTATCTTTCCAAAATTGTATCTGCTGCAGACGTAAGTTGTAACAGGTTGTCATCGGGTAGTGCAGCCAATGTGGCCTGGACCTGTTGAGGTTGCCTTTGCAGCCGAAGTGTGAGCAGCGAGTTCATGCATGAGTCGGAGTAGTCCATACGGTTTCCTGTCATCGAGCTGTAGTCCGGTTAGAAGAAGAGTGAGTATGTTTTCTTCAGAATCTTGCAATCTCTCGATGAGTGCTGATTTGAGAACAGTGTACTTGTCTGCTGCAGGGGGATTTATGACGACGTCGCTTACGGTTCTGAGGGTGTCCATATCCAAAGCGGCAACAATAATGTAATATTTGCTGAGGTCATCCTTGACTCTTGATTTTGAAAACTGGCTTTCAGCTTGTGCAAACCAAAGTGCAATATTGTCGCGCCCGCAAACGGGTAGTTTAACCAAGAGTTAATAGCTGTATCCATTGTGGGCTTATTATCGCCGGTTTTGAACGATGTCTGGGTGTCCTCAAACGACACAGATGCTCGGTCTGGGGTGTTATTTTAGCTGGTCTGCAGAAATTGTCGCGTTCTGCCGTGCCTTGTCTGCAGCTGCTGGTGCGGTGGCTATCTGAAATTGAGATTTTTTCTTTTGCACCAATTTACGGCGCCTTTTAAATCCGTAAATGGTGTTCAGGAGATATGGGAGATTGAAACGAGTGACTGCACGGTTGATGTTTTGATTTATTCGTGAGGACGATTTTTACAATTACGCAGATCGCAGAAACGGTGGCAGTAAGACAGTAAGAAAGTAAGCAGTAATTGTTGAATGAAACACTAGCATATATTGAATAATTTCGCGGGTAAGAAATAAGCCCCCATAGCTCAGTGGTCAGAGCTTTCGACCGGAAATCGAATGGACACGGGTTCGAGTCCCGTTGGCGTCATGTATTTTTTATCAGGAGATTTTTTCAATATGGATGAGTGTTTCAGACGAACAATTATTGCTTATAAAAATAATTGTTATCCTTTGTGCTATGCATAAATAAAATCTTGTCTTAAAAACATTAATTTATCAAAAAAATAATAATTAATATTTGACAAGTTCAAGTATTTCACCTAAAAATGTAGACAATTTGTCTCAACGCCATCTAGTGAGAGATTTAGCACTTACAATGCCTTTCTCATATAAAATAAAGTTGGTTGTTCTCACGTGAAAAAAAAAAAATGTAACCAGCAGTAATTGTTGAATGAAACACTAGCATATATTGAATAATTTCGCGGGTAAGAAATAAGCCCCCATAGCTCAGTGGTCAGAGCTTTCGACCGGAAATCGAATGGACACGGGTTCGAGTCCCGTTGGCGTCATGTATTTTTTATCAGGAGATTTTTTCAATATGGATGAGTGTTTCAGACGAACAATTATTGCTTATAAAAATACATGTATATATATACACTTACACATTCATCCATAAACACATACAGATACTCTCATATACACCTACGCACACACATAATATATATACTCTTCAGACTTAGAAATACTTTCTCATTAAAAATATTAAAAGAAATTCACTTTGCACTTGCGCACTCTGTACTACAATATGGAATCATAGCTTGGGGTTGTGCATATCTAATATCCCTTCTCCCACTCGAATTTTTTTTTAAAATCATATAAAAATTATCCTAAATTATTATATATTATATAACCATATTATTACCCAACAGAAAATGTATTCCAAGAATTCGCTGTTCCACTTTCAAAAAATTACGACAAAATTGCACTAATTCAGCTACACAAAGATATTTTCATCAATGACATAACCAATTGCTTCAACGATGTCGAGGTATTGCTTTTTGCAGATGACGTCAAACTATACAAGAAAATAACTGATATAAATCATTGCCATATACTACAGTCAAATATTAGTAAGTTTAGAGAATGGTGCGTTCAAAATAATTTATTTTTAAATATAGTAAAGTGCAAAACCTTGACTTTCTTCAGAAACAAAAATCCTGTTTTATTCGAATATTCCATCAATAACATAGCTTTAGAAAGAGTAACGGAAATGAGAGATCTTGGAATTATTTTGGACGAAAAACTAAGTTTCACCAATCATATCCATCAAATTGTGAACAAAGGTATGAAAACACTAGGCTTCGTATTAAGAACAACTAAAAACTTTAATTCTTTACAAGCCATTAAACTATTATACGTATCTCTAGTAAGAAGTCTAATTGAATATAACTCAGTAGTTTGGTCTCCATCTTACAAAATTCACATAAACAACATTGAGCAAATACAAAAAAAAATTCTACGTTTTATAAATTTTAAATTAAATATCCCTGTCGAAGACTTAAAATACAATTTCTTATTAAATACTCTAAAAATACATACATTAGAAGATGGCGTAAAATAAACGATTTAACGTTCTTATTCAAAATACTTAACTTTAAATTCGACTGTTGTGTACTCCTGCAACTTATAAACATACATACACCCACAGTAACAACACGACAAAATACAATATTCTACAGCAGCACACATAAGCGTAACTACATTGCCCACTCTCCGATACAACGACTTCACACCATGGGAAATCATTACTTGGGTGATGTTGACATATTCAATACCAACTTGGCAAGTTTTGTGGATCATTTAAAACATTTATTTCAACAATACTCCTAAACACATCATGTAAACCTACAAATAGCTGTAATTTTCTGTTTTTTTTTCTTGTGTTTGTACGACTTGTTGCATAGCTTTTATCAAACGTAATTTTATTTTTTATGTTTCAAAGTATCTGTCAAATTGAAATTATACTACCAACCATGTAAAAGCCCTCTGGGCGTTAAATAAATAAATAATAAATATCTTTAATGAAAATAATACCCCACTGAATACTTCTGTTGGTGGACTAACTGTAACACCCGTAGGAACCATAACAGCACAGAATCACTATGTATATAAAGGAATAAAATTATTTAACCAATTACCCGAAAAAAAAAAATGACAAATATAAAAAAAAAAAATTAAATCATATTTTTGTCGTACCACCATACAATTTTAACTTTCTCTTAGATATATATTCTTGACTGTTTTGTTATCTCTAAGGTTTTATGTTCCTTCACCCTATATACATTTCTTGTTTTAATTACCTTTATAATCTTAAAAAATATTATTTATTTATTTTATTTTAACTGCACATTTACAGTTATACAAAACCAATAATAAATATACATTTTATTTTATTTTATTAAGAAATAATCGCGTTTTCGAACGTTTTATTAAATTGGAAAATATCCATATCAGGGGACAGGTAAGTAACAACCATTTTTCCGAGCGGCATTACTAATAATAATAATAATAATAACGTAGATGAACAGGGGATCATTGTCATCTGTACAGATGAACATGGATAGTCACCAAAAAACAAAAACATGTATTCCTAGACAGCGTATGAAATGGACGAACGATGTCAATATGTTCATTGTTCGTTCATATTTTTATGTAACCAAACTAGAAACAGATATGTCGTTATATAGGAAAAAATTACATTCACTTTTCTCACAAAATTATCCGATTGCCAAACTAAACGAACAAAGATTATATAAAGATACTTATAGAGCTTTTAAGGTTTGTTCCTATGTTATTTTTGGTTTTTAAAGCTATATTTAGACCGCATTTTTATTTCTTTTGCTATTTAAAGTAATAAAAATAAAATATGAAATCTATTGTCACAAATATTTTATCAGTAAATTGATTTAACCGGTAATAAATCATTTTTAATTGGGAGGGGGTAAAATAGAATCATATTAATAAGTCCTCAAAACGTGGCTTAACCACAGTTTGAAAATGGCCTTGAAAGCCGAAACAGCTGCAACAATAACAAAAACCAAAAAATACTTGCAGAAGGGCACCAGATAGTTAGAATATTTTTTAACATATATCAATGATATAAAATTTTAAAATAGGAAAGTGAAAACTTGGAAATAATTTAAACATATAATAAAGTAAATACTTAGGAATAGACTCGATGAAAAATAAATACCCATTTACATACAAACTGTTCTAGTATTCTCTATCTTAGTAATGCAAGTAGCTTAAACAAACTCGAAATAATCCAGAATAGAGCAATGAGACTAATATTGAAGTGTTATGTATGTATTATAAATACGTTTGTAATAAGTATAAGAAAAATATAAATTAAAATCTTAATGTATGTTTATATTTGGAGTGAAGCTAAGTAAATAAATTATTAATTGGAGTTATAAGAAAACATAACTGAAAAAAATTAACTGTTGATAAAAAAAAAAGTATTTACAATAGTAAAAGTAAATATTTTTTGTCCCAAACGATGCATTGTTTTTTTCGCAGTTATAGCATTTTACGATATCTTTGGTTTTTTCGCATTCGCTAAAATAATGATCTTTTGCACAGTGTATGCATCTGGGCTTGTTCATTTTGTTCAGACATTTTAGGGAAGTATGTCCGAAACCAAGGCAGTGGTAACATTGCATTAAGGGATTGCAATCTTCTATGTGCGCTCGGACGAAGCCAATATTGACCCTTTGTTTATCAAGTAATATCTTTCGGATTGGGCCTGTTGTTTCTATTATTACATTGCGCAGTTGGTCACTTTTCTTGTTTTTTAATATTTTAGTTACTTTAATTGAATCATTTGGGGCATCACTTAGTTCATTGTTTTGCAACAAAAGGTCGTTAAGAAAATTATCTTCACTATACTCCCCTCCCACACCTTTAATGATCATGCACGGTCTCTTCTTTTTTAATTCTGTAGCAGATATTCCGTTTTTATTTTTATTTATTTCCGTTTTTAGTTTGTCTGCGTCTTCTTTTTTCGAGCAAGTCATAATTATTTTATTGTTTGATGCTTTTTTTATCCCATTTATACCAATTCCTAGGTTAGGTGCTTTGATTGTTTTAGTAATAATTTTCTTTATGTCCTCAGATGTTTCTTTGCCTTCTGCAGCAATCATAACGGCATATTTGGGTTCTTCGATTTGTACCGTTCGTTCTTTTAGTACCATTGCGTACGATTTTGGTTCATTATTTTTTTCGAGTTTGGTGATAACTTTTTTTTGAAGATCTATTATTTGTTCCTGGAAATTGTTCTTCTCTTGTTTCCAGGTTTCTTCTAATAGGTTTATGGTTAATTCGAGGTTATTTCGCACTTTCGAATCTTTTACGGTAGTTATATTTTTTAGGTCACTTTTTATGTTTTCGATTAATTTTAGCACGTCCATAATGTGTTAAAACTTGAGCAGCCGTGCACAAAATGCACGTCACTCCGGGTCAAACTATGTGACAATACTGATACTCGAATACCTAATCCTATTATACATTGTCATGACGAGTTTTCGAGATACCACTAAAGTTAACGGTATATATATATTTTTTTTACATTGAAGTACAGAGGACCAGCTGCGTTATTGGCAAGAAATCACTCGCGTCAAAATATTTGTACCCCAAATTGAACCAGGTTTTGTTCTTGCAATGTACCTCTAAATTTAGTTTGATTAACTGTTGTGTTTATTTTGTAGGTTTATATTTTCAATATTACATAAAGTTCACATGTATTTAAAAAATATATATTTACTGTACTTAATTGTAAAGCTGCACATCTTGACACAAAAATTCCCTAGTGAGAAGAGAGCTTAGATCTCATTGTAATAAAATTACTATTTTTTAAATAAATAAATAAATATAAGGTGATGAATTGACTGCCCAGATTGGCATTTTATAGACACCATGGATATTGAAAATCTATCTACCATAATGTTCTTAAAATTGTCTGCGGTTATTTAAAAAGTCATACAATATTTTGTTACTGAACTCTGTATTTATCTTGTCTCTTTGTAATTAGGTAAGTGTAAAAGCCCAAATAGGGCGTGAATAAATAAATTGCAATGTTTTTTTTCTTGAGTCTTGAGTTATTTATGTAAGACGGGTATTTTATGCCTCTATGTGTATGCACTAATTTGTTAACAAAATTGTTTGGAAAATTTGGCACCTGCGATATCCATTAATTTATTTTCCTCACCACCATAATATAATATAACAAATTGATTGATGTGCCACCTGATAAGAAAATTCTATCAGATTTACTCAATTATTTTAAGGTGATTTAATAACCAAGTATTATTGTTTGAGATCAAGTGAGTATTTTTAAAAAAATTATTATTTTGACACCTAACCTGTTATTATGTGTTGCATTTGATACCCAACGTGACATTTGTCACATTTATTTTACAACAATTTATGTTACAACAACTTATGTTCCAATTTATGTTACTACAATTTGTTACAACCTGTTATTTTTTCCATTTCTCCCGAAACGGAGTGTTTGAATTTCACACATCGGCCAAGACATGGTTTGGATGTTGGATAAATTAATATGAAATGTAACTTAACGGCCGGTAAAAGAGTGGTGTTTTTGGCCAACGTGTGGATGTTGGATAAGCACGCTTGGAATCTTGTTTAATTTTTGAGGACTTAAGATAATCTGTGTTTTGAAACGTCTCAAATATCTTTTTCACATATTTCGTATAAATAATGGCCTTCTGAGAACAACAGAACTGCATACTTATCTCAATTTCATTAAAATTGGTCTGTTGGTTCAAAGCAAATGGCCGTTTAACACCACCCCAGTATTAAGTTCAATTGTTAGTACCAAGTAACATTGGACTATATCTAGAGAATTCTGTAAAAAAGAAACAGTTTCCTCAAAAATTCAAACATTTAGTGCGTTTTTAACAATTTTGCTAATATTTTTTCATTTTTAATAAAATACATATTCCAGAAGTAACCAGTTCCTAAACAAACCGTTACAAGAGAAAGTAGTGCCCGCAACGAAACCGGCTCCTTGTAACTGCGATATGAATATCGACCATCTCTAGTGCAAATGTCAGTCAATATTTGGCGTCTCCGTCTTCCGTGGTGTTTCTCGCCAGTAATTATTATTGCCCGTCTTTTTAAAGAACTTTCGTATGAACCAGACAATATAGTGTTAAATTTATGTCACTTGAGATTATTTCAATTACAAACACATTTAAAGCAAAGTTTTTATAATTGAGAAACTTCTACTTTTCTAGTGACGTTTCTTCAACTCTTTATAAGTGACCGCCGCACTTCGCCTTTACGTTAGTAGGTTCTAGTTATATTTACTGTTATAACATACTGAGCTACCCAACACCAGCTGGTAAACTCGTGTCGTGACGAGAGTACACGAGTTTGTTCTTTGTTTACTTACGGCCTCTGTCACACTATAAAACTAGCGAAAGACTTTACCGGATTCCATTTAGTAAAAATATTTATTACAATTCCTCACAAATGTGTAACATTTACACTAAATGTCGATAATAGGCGTAAGATTAACAAGATATTCTTTTTCTTTAGGGATAGATTTGCAACGTAAGTACATGCAATGCAACTAGTCTTAGTAAACGGGTTTTGTCTTTTAGCTGAAATACACGGTTGGTATTTCAAATAAAAGAAAACGAATAGGAAATATCAAGAATTTGTGTCATTATCACAGGGAATATAAGGAGAGGAAGTAAAAGAAACCTTTACCTGTTAATGATGTTTGTTTATTTTGAAATCATGCTGGTTTCTTGAACATTCCGTGGATCACTTATAGTTTAGGTGGACAACTTTATACAGTCACCATTAATCACGAAACGAACTCTGTTTTTATTCACCACACGACAATAATGAACGTGGGGAATATTTGCAGTATTTGGTAGATTTTTCATGAGATTATTGTTACGAGAAGCGAATAAATTTTTTCGTAGATTGTGATAATTGGAATATTAAACTAATTTCACTATTCTTATTTTTTCTTGTATAAAAAAATTATAATTTTGATTAGGAACTTGGATTTAGAATAATCATAAACTGTTTCAATACTAAACACCGGGGCTGTATATAATATTATCAACAATTTACTGTTTATAATATGAAAGTCAAGTCGGAAATAAGTCTTCCATCTGTTAATTAATTCATTAATCTCGTAATGTATCGTTTGAATAGATCTAGTTTGTAGTAGATATATTTTTATATCACATTATATTAAAAAAGGTTTTATAAAAAAAAGGTTGTACAAAATCCTTACTCTATTTAAAAATTATACATAATGTTTGTGTTTTGAGGTTTTGTTAAAGGTCTTGTTTATTTTCAGCTGATAACAATTACTGTCACTGCAGTGCCATGGCTCTTCCCAACTCTGAGAGTGTTTACATCGAGACTAAATCAGTATTCAAGGAAGAAAGCGCAGATGAAATGGCCTACAAGGATGTTGAAATCCACCTCCCGGATGTGAAGAAGGAATGTTTGCAGTATACCGAGAGTGTTCAGCCAACCGGTAAGTTGCATTGCGAATCTCATAAAGGTGTCGTATATAGCGAAGTTAAAACAAGGAGAAATATTACAATACTGGATAAAAAAAATTAAACCTATGACAAAAATAGAGCACAAAAAAATAAAGATAATGTCAAGTAGGAACTCGGTTTTAATTGAGTTCACCACTTCTGCCAGATCAATACAATATATTACTTGCGTAAAATTTTGGATAAAGATATTAAAAGGGATGAGTTGCAACAACGTATGTGAGTCAATCATACTGTTAATATATTTTTAAAAGGAGATAATATCATATTCCCACATAAGTTTTTTTCTAAAGAAGAAATATTTTATTCATCGTTTGAATAATTGCCTCTTTCTAGCCCTTACCTCCAAGCGATTCTCCTTAAGAAGCGATGCTGTACGGATTTGATATGATTAATGTGAACATCATAGAATAGAGACCAATAACGCAGGCAAATATTCTAGATTAGGGCGAACCGGAGAACAGTTAAGAGTTTTTAGGATAATTTTATTATTAAAGTCAGAGGTAATTTTACTGACGAAGCGAAGCAGCTTTAGAGATTAATTACCGACGTTGCTTATGTGTTGGCCAAAATATTGCTTATAATCTAAAGTAATACCATGATCAATAATTGGTTTCTTCGCTCGATAAAATGGCTTAATTTTGGATTGGTAAAAATGACATTCCAAGCAGTTGATTTTACACCAATCGTTACGAAAGTTAATATCTAATTGAAAAAGAAAACAATCTTGTTAGGATTTAATTAATTTGAGGATCTTAAGATAACGTCTGCAAAAATCCAAAAACAAAAAATATTAATGTGATGTTGGTTTATTATTCTAGGTAATATTAATGTGGAGACTGTATCAATCAAGGCTGAACCAAGACCCCAAGAAGAAGATGGAGGGGGAATCCCTTATACAGAAATAGATATAGACCTGTCAGATGTTAAAAAGGAATGCTTAGAGTACTCTGAAAGAGCTGCAGGTAAAATCGATTTTTGATTGTCTGAATATGTTGTCATAATCGTCTCGCTTTATTATAGATACCTACTTTTAGCAATCTTTTTTTCAGACCTGATGATGGAACTGAAGACGCATTCTGGAGAAAAACCTTATTCATGTTCACATTGTAACTTCTCCTGTTCTCTTAAATCAAGTTTTACAAGGCACTTAGGCACCCATGCTGAAGAAAAAACTTATACATGTTCCAACTGCAGCTATTCATGTTCTCAAAAGGAACATTTAAAAAGACACATTCTTAACCATACTCGAGAAAAACCTTTTTCATGTTCCCATTGTAACTTCTCCTGTTCATTTAAATCAAATTTAACAAGGCACTTACTCACCCATACTGTAGAAAAACCTTATTCATGTTCTCATTGTAACTTCTCCTGTTCAGACAAATCAAGTTTAAGAAGGCACTTACGCACCCATACTGGAGAAAAACCTCACTCATGTTCGCATTGTAACTTCTCCTGTTCAGATAAATCAAGTTTAACGAGGCACTTACGCACCCATACTGAAGAAAAACCTTATTCATGTTCTCATTGTAACTACTCCTGCTCAGACAATCCAAGTTTAACAAGGCACTTACGCACACACACTGGTCTTAAACCTTTTTCATGTTTCCATTGTAACTTCTCCTGTGCATATAAATCAAGTTTAACAAGGCACTTACGAACCCATACTGAAGAAAAACCTTATTCGTGTTCTCATTGTAACTACTCCTGCTCAGACAATCCAAGTTTAACAAGGCACTTACGCACACACACTGGTCTTAAACCTTTTTCATGTTTCCATTGTAACTTCTCCTTTGCATATAAATCAAGTTTAACAAGGCTCTTACGCACCCATAGTGAAGAAAAACCTTATTCATGTTCTCATTGTAACTACTCCTGCTCAGACAATCCAAGATTAACAAGGCACTTACGCACACACCCTGGTCTTAAATTTTATACATGTTTCTACTGCAGCTATTCATGTTCTCAAAAGGAACATTTAAAAATACACATTCTTTACCATACTCGAGAAAAATCTTTTTCATGTTTCCATTGTGACTTCTCCTGTTCGTTTAAATCACGTTTAACAAGTCACTTACGCACCCATACGAAAGAAAAACCTTATTCATGTTCCTATTGTAACTTCTCCTGTTCATTTAAATCAAGTTTAAGGAGGCACTTACGCACCCATACGAAAGAAAAACCTTATTCATGTTCCTATTGTAACTTCTCCTGTTCATTTTAATCAAGTTTAAGGAGGTACTTACGCACCCATACTAAAGAAAAACCTTATTCATGTTTTCATTGTAACTTCTCCTGTTCAGACAAATCAAGTTTGACGAGGCACTTACGCACCCATACTGGAGAAAAACCTCACTCATGTTCGCATTGTAACTTCTCCTGTTCAGACAAATCAAGTTTAACAAGGCACTTACTCACCCATACTGAAGATTAATATCATTAATGTTCCTATTTGAACTGCACTTGCTCACGATTGTCAAATTTAATACCGTAGTTAGGCACCCATACTGGCTGAAAAGCTTATTCATGTTCCTTCCTCAGCTATTCATATTCCCAGAGTGGAAATTAAAAAGTCACTTACCTGAGATAATCTCTTTTATGTTCCCATTGTAGTTTCTCCAGATAAATCATGTTTAGTAAGACACATAATGGAGAAAAACTTCATTCATGTTTCGAGGGTCACAACTCATGCAAAGTTAACGTTAAAGTTCATTTACGCCCCTATACTGTCAATAAAACATTTACAGCCTTTCTTATGAAAAAATTAGATGTCAATCATTTTTTTTTGTTGCACGTGGTATAAAAAATGAGAAAATTGTTCCCAAACGTTGATTAAAGAAAGGGGAAGTGCAACACTGCGTAATACCCCAAAAGAAATCACTGTAGTAAGTAATTATTATTAATTGTAATTATATAATTAAATACTTTTGGCCGTGAAAATCTCAAATCATATCGTCGTAAATCGTGTTTTGTTAATACAACTGCCAATTTACTATTATATTGGTGTAATTACTTGTAACTTATTTTATTTTTATTTATCGTCAGTTTTAGACAAGTTATATAAGAATAGCATTTGTAAAATCGACTTTCATGTTATATCATAAAGCACGGTTGATTGGTTATGCAAGTATTTAAATTAACTATTATGGTCTATATTTTACAAGAACTTCATTAAAGTGGTGTTTTTTTATAACATAAATGCCTAATGCATATGATGGTAATCATGTATCGAAGAAATAAACGTTTTAAAACGAAGACCGTAAGTAATTTAAAAACCCATTCGTTCTATGTGATTGAAACCCAACCTTTTAGAGTTTCAACTTATTGCAACTGTCCCCTTCTGCCACTCGTTTGTCCAAACGCCGGTCCCTCGCGTCACAATTCCCTTCCCGCCTTCCAGCTAAGATCGTGCAAGGATAGGCAGCTAGCTCACACAAGTGCACATTTGTTTTATGAGAACGTATATATGTCCTTTAACGTCACATTTATTTATTGTGTTTTCTTCAGTCTTTTAATGACATTTCCAGTCATATAAGACACATAGGATAGTATATTGGGCAACTAAAAGACACCCGAATAAGCCAGAAGTCATTCAAACAGATTTCAAGACAGAGTTATTTGATGCTTCTCCAAGAAGGCAATATGAAAAGAATTTTAGCTTTATACACGTAACTGTAGTTGTTATCATTATGTGCGTCACGGTGAATTTTATTTAAATTCTCCAGTCTTTATTCCATAATCTTATGTATACTCGAATACCTAATTCTATTGCCCAATGTCATCACAACTTAAGTAATCATGATAAATATTTTGTTATTACCTATATTGAATGGTATCCAGTATGAATATTTGATACAAACTGGAAAGAATTATTATTTATTTACCTAACGATAAAATAATTACGTATTTCCGCATGATAGAAAAAGAGATAATACTATTGTAAAATATGGACGCACGGTTTTTGTTATTACATTGAAGCACAGTGGACCCGCTGCGTTATTCACGGGAAATCACTAGCGTCAGAATATTTGTGCCGTTAATTGAACCGGGTTTTACTCTTACAATATTATTTTAATTTTTGTTTCAATAACTGTAGTTATGTGTGTAAGTTTTATATTTTAAATAAATCATTGTGTTCACATGTATTAAAAAAAAATAATATACTTAATTGTGTTGCCCTATATCTTGACACAGGAAATCTCTAGTGATATGATCGATTTATAATATTATTGTAATATCATTAATTTAATAAATAAAACAATTTGAAGGTGATGAATTGACTGCATAATTTCAGAAAACGGCACTTTATAGACTCCATGGATGTCGAAGATCAAAATAATGTTTTTCAAATTGTATGCCGTTCCTGGCAGTCGTACAATATTTTGTTACTGTGCTCTGTGTTTATCTTGTCTCTTAGTGTGAAAGCCCAAATAGGGCGTGCATCAGTATCTCAATTCAGTATCTCAATCTTCAGTTAATCTCAATTGTTGTTGTTGTTTTTAAGACACTGACTTCATTGAGATGTCAAATTAATTTGTATAAGACAGGTATTTGTTGTAGGTCACTCTCACATTTAGACACAGGAATTTCATACGACGGTTTTTCAGCTCTGGTCTGGGCTTAGTCATTTGGCTTCATTTGCTGATAAGCCTTAACATTTGGTACATATAAATGTACCTCAATTACAACCATCACATCGTCACTCTAGTTCGTTTTTATCCAACAGACCAAAACGTAAATCGGGAGAAACTTTTTAAAACAAAGTTTTTTTTTACGAAAAACGCAAATAAAATGAAATTAGCCCGCTTGTAAACTTACTAAAATGATTTAAAGTGATAGAAATTATTATTTTTGACTTAAATTCGTTCCAAATGTTTAAAATTACGCAGAAAACAAGTTTTTAATTTGGATGTAGGGCGAAATGACGAAATTTTGTGTGTAAACGTTGGATATTGGATAAAGAGATGTTGGACAAAAGCGCGTACTCTTGCGTGACTTCTTCTTCGGAAAGCATTTCAAAATAATATTATTATTAAATACACTCAATACAGGTCGGTCATTGAAGGATGATACTTACAAGATTGGCGTTCAATAATATTAACTTATTAGTTATATTTTGGAGGTGAGACCGAAAAAATTCAGATGTGATTCTTAAATAATTTTTTGTGACATTTTTTTAAATGATTAATTTATTGATTGGGAATCAAATGTCAAGAGCGAGCTTTATCCAATAATAACGTCGTAAAATCATAAAAGAAAACTTACCTTTTCAGACAATTTCGTCCAAAAAATAATATATCAGGCGGCATTGCATTTATCGTGCGATTCATTGTAGTTGTTATTGTTGATTGACGAGCAGCAGCCAGTGAATGCAATAAGTGTATCAAGTATCCCATTTAGGACTTCTACTCTTTATTATATTCATAAATGATTAAACGGCAAAACTTTTTTGTAAATTTATATTATATGCTGATGACTTCTGTTGAGAATTGATGGGGCTTGATGAAGTCTTCACAATAGATAACAGACGCATAGTTTTTGTTTGCACAAAACTGCATTTGTACTTTATTTAATGTTACGAGTTAAAAATATTCCCGACCCGGGTAAAACATTTTTAATAACGGTCAGTTGACCATAATGACTGACTGTTACTATTTTTTAAGAGAGAAGAAGTGAGAAATCCACTCGGCGAGGCTTTTTATAACCTAATCAAATAACACACACTGACAAGCTAATTATCAAAACAAAACACTGTCAAAGAAAGCCAAACAGATAAACAAAACATCTGTTTTATCTATAGGCCCTAGTTTTACTTCTGATCGCTAGGTGCTAGGCAGGAGCCTGTAAAATAACTGGTTAGCTAATAGCTCGTTAATTTTTATTCACTAGAAGACTGCGAAACTTTGCAAAAAGACCTATACACATTGTCTCAATGGTGTATAGATAATGCAATGGAATTAAATATTAGCAAATGTAATATCTCGTTCACGAGAAATGTACGTAAAATTGATTTCCCTTACACGATCTGTGATGAAATCCTAAAACGAGTAGATTCAATTAGAGATCTGGGAATCTTACTTGACTCGAAGCTAAACATCAGAAACCATTACTAAAACATTGTCAATCAGGCTAATAGAATGCTCGGTTTCATCACTAGAGTTATATAGCATTAACTAAATCATTTAACCTTTCCTTATATGTGGTGTGTATTTACTACACATTGCTTCTAATAACTTTAATAACTCTATAAATATTATAAATTCTGGGTTCAGATTTTAGTTATTCCTCCGCTATACATTTATGAACTGAATCAAAAAATAATGTATTAAATGAGTATTTCTCAAAAAAAGTGTACATTTTGGAAAAATAAAGTGTGCCTACAAACAGTTCAAAAATTTCACATGTTTTTAATTAATCATACAAAAAAAATATGCACCATTTTGTAGAATAAATATTAGGCTTTAAAATATCGAAAAATAAACATTACAATCGTATCAATTCGCAAACATTTTAATTTTTTTTTAAATATCGATTTTTACCTTCCATACAAAATAAAATTGCCACCCTACCCACTTCATTTGTTTATACTTCATAAAATGCGATAATAACGTTATAATATGTGATTTTTTGTAAGTTTTAGGTTCTTAATTAAATGTAGTTTCTGTAAAAAGGTAATTTTCTATGGGGTTTCATAATAAATTAATAATTTATGCACAAAAAACAAAATGAGACATCACTATTTACTTTTTAGTAACTACTCTTTAGTTACGTTTTATTAGTACTTCCACCGTAATTTTTTAACCCATTTGTAAAATTTAACATGGGCAACACTAGCCTCTTTCTGATTAATTGTTGGTCTGACTTCTCCGCCATAACATTAATTGTTAAAATCAGTAATAACGTGTTTCTTTAGTGGGACCACTATTTCGTAACAGAAAATATTTTAGCCTTTTTTCACAAAACGGTAAGTCTTTTTCTACTCATCTTTTTGTAACATGTGCGGTACGAACATTGCTAAGCTTACATATTAACACTTTTAAATTTTATCAAACCATTGACTTTTTATAACATAAATTCTTATTACAATTTCGTAACGTTTGTTATGAATTTCGTAACGTAACGAAAAAGTTCAATGTAAAGCTGAGTGTACACAGTTACAACGTGATTAAGAAAAGTAAGTATATTGTAAGTGTGTCTAGCATTTTTATGAAAGTCTTATGTAAGTTTAGTAATAATGTAATATATTATGCACAATGCACAAATATACATATGTATTTAGATATAATAGGAAAAAAATAAATATTATTATACCATAGAGCAGATCTGTTGATGGCGCTGGAAAGTAGGTAGGTTGTAATACATAGGATGCGCTGGAAATTCCTGATGGTCAATGGCAGAGCAGGTGTCGTCGGACTTGTATGTTTTATCATCGCGATTATATGGCATTATACATAATGACAAGTACTTGAAGATCAAGCTGAGCCGTCCAATACTGGTTTTATTTTAAATAAGCGTGAGGCACTCATACACACTATCCGTTCTACAGGCGCTCTATACAATATTTATAAGTGCCTTAAGTTTTTTATAAAAGCTTATTTAAATATAAATTTATTTTTATTTACTCTGATAAAACCATAAGTACAGCATAATTTTTTTAAAGGAATGCCCCCAAAAACCAATGCCAAAAAGCAAAACGCTTACAGAGAAAGACTGAAAAAGGAAAATACAAATAAATATGAGGAAATCCGAATTAAGCATTTAACAAAAGTTATAGAAAATATCAAAAATAAAAAAATAAATTCTTACAGAAGAAGAAAAAGAAGAGCTACGGGCAAAGTGGAGACAAGCCAATGATAAAAGAGCTGAAAGAAAGAAAAAGGCTAATCCTACGACACAAGACAATAATACATTTGAACGTAGAAAAAATAATTAAAAAATCCTAAAGGAAAGACTACAAAAGCTGACTGAAGAAAATACTCGATTAAAAAGTCGAAATAAGAATTTAAGACAGTGCTGTAATCGGATGAAAAGGCAAGTGAATATTCTGAAAATATTATTGCATAAACAAACTAAGACTAATAATGATGCTATTCCCATCGAAACTGGATTATATAATAAATCGGAGATGTTATAATAGGAAATAATAATGCCATAGAAAATAACACTGATATTGAAAATATGTGAAAATATAGTGAAAATGAAGATTCTAACAAAATCAAAGATAAACCATGTGGAGTGACTATCTTAAAAACGAAAAACTGGAAAATATCCATACAAAAAAGAAAGTGGTTTGTAAGGGCCTTATCTCTAAATCTCTATCACTAAATGACTATATTCATGCGCCAAAGCGGAGTGATAAACCAAAGACTGAAAAACTGACCAAATGTGTCTCGGAAAGATTTCAATTATTATAAAGATGAGGAAGAAATTTATAAAACGCTAATGGATAGTGATTCAAACTAAATAATTGTATGTTATTAATTTTTTAATAGTTTAAACAGTGCCTGTTCTTTAATTTCTTAAGATTTGTTGAATATTGTGTTAGGTACTTCAATTTGGGAGCTGATAATTTGATTAAAAAACATTTATTTATACTCCCTTGTTTTTTTTTAAACCCCTTTGGTATAACAAAATACAAATATTTGGGTCGTGAGTTTATGTATGTTTGTAGTATGTACAATAAATAAAAAAAAGTAAAGGATAATTACTTACATTTAAAAAAGACGACAACTAATTAAATTGAATAAATAATAAAAAAAGTAAAATAAAATTTGCCATTGTGTAAACAAGCCTTATGTTTACTATTTAGTTACGTCTTATGACTATTTCGTAACACTATTTCGTAACTACATTTTCGTTACGTACATTTATTTTGAGAAATACTCAAATAGTTTCCAAATTCAATTTAAAAAAAAGGTTTTGCTAAAAAACGGGAACAAATACACCAATACAATCAACCGTGTGACACTGCTACGCAAAGAGTGTGCGAGGAAATGACACGTTATTGATGTTTAGTTGGCTATGCGAAATGAGAAATCCACACGTCCGCAGTTGTATTTAGACCATCGATACCTACGACCGCATAGCTGTGTGTGTGCGTCCAGCGTCCATCCAGCGTCGCGGTCCGTCGTTAGATAAGGACTCCTCGCACGTTTGTTTTGCATCTTATATATATATATATTTATATCGCCACTGGTTGGGCAGGGTTGCGGGGCGGATTAAGGAAGAGGTTGAACGAAGTGTTTTATTAATGCGGGTCTTGAAGAGATAAATGTACTTAAAATTTGTAGAGTTTGTGTAATTAAATTATGCAACAATAATTAAAAAAAAAATTATTAAGTAAATATTTAGCTTGGTCCTAATATATAAGGTAGGTTATCTATACATACCAACATAGTAGGAATAACATTCCAATAACATCGCAGTAATGTTTTACAATACAGAATTAGAATCATTCGCTTTGGGTGTAGGAGAATGCAAAAAATTTGTTAACAGTTAAATAATGGACGGAATGTAGCGAAGCCGTGTTTAAACTAAATAAACTAAAAAACCTCAACTCTTGGAAATTTGTTGGATGAAATACTTACTCAAATTTAATTTAAAATTAACCAAATGCTACGCAAAGAAAAATTATAAACATAAAAATGAAATCAAAGCCGAGGTGAAGTAAATCGCAATAATAAAATTTTATTTGGAAAGGAATCAACTATGGTATCAATGTATCGATCAAAAGTTTGTCTTATTGGAGATTTACATAATTATTCTGGATAATTGTGATCCCTAAAAAAATATCTAAGGACTCTCATGGTCTTTTTTTAAGCCTTATAAATGAACTAACTCGAAAAATGAACAATTCCAAAACCTGCATTGATCATTTGGAATAAAACACAAGCAATCTGTAATGCGTGAACTAACAATAACTGACCAGTTTATAACAATCCTAGTAAAAAACTTTACCCTTGGAACCTTTTTAGAACAAATACGTCCCAAATTTCGTTAACTTTTACCACTGTGCGTCGCTTCGGTACGCAAAAGCGCGCGAAATTTGAAATTGGTTTAACACTCTACACTCTTTACTCGTTGTTTTGTTCAGCTGCGTTATTTACATATTTTTGTCAAAGAAATTATTGCATGGTTGTTTTTCA
The DNA here is from genome assembly GCF_061612785.1 of Hesperophylax consimilis. NCBI lineage: Eukaryota > Metazoa > Arthropoda > Insecta > Trichoptera > Limnephilidae > Hesperophylax > Hesperophylax consimilis. The sequence continues at coordinate 21,291,912 of NC_142854.1, read as the reverse complement.
AATAGTATTAATCGACTAAATTAAATAAATGACAATACCTAATTATAGTGAGGAATTATTGAAACAGCAGTATTTTTATTGTTTTTGACGGAAAGATTTCGTAGAGGCCTGTAAAAAACATTTAGATAAATTAAATTACAAAAGACATTGCATGCATTGAAAAAATAAAAATTAATTCGTACTCCATGAGTATTTTTTACCTAATAGTCTAATCGTGTTCGATAATCGATGATGACCGATTAAACATATTTTTTTTGTACATTTAAATAATGATTGTAACTTATTTTATCGTGCGTGTATCTGTTTGATTTCCAAACATAATAACATAAAATAAACAAATATTTATTGCGTTATTGTTATTTTGGTACCTAATTATGAAAAAAAATTATTTGAACTGACCCAAATATTCCAGCATGTTTTTTTTAATTTTTTTCAGGCCACTGAGCGTACCCAGTTTTTTTTATTATCTTTCCTCCCCATTGTATAAAACTAGGAATTTAAAAAAAAAAAACGATTACACGTAAACTGATTTTAGTTGAAAAAATTTAACAGAACAGAGCGGCACTAAAATAAAGAACGTATTATACCACCAGCGCTGGGCGGTAAATAAATACAAAAGCTTGAAACCCTTACGTAGACGGCATAGAGGTTATTTCACAATGGCAAATTCAATGTTTACCTCCCCGAAAATCGATCAATATTCGTGTAAAAATAATCAACGCAAAAAGGAATATTTTATTTTATTTTTTGAAGTTCTGGTACATATATGAAAATTTCTACAGATAATCTAATAAAAAAATGAATTTCCCACATTACACAATAAAAGAATATCTGAAAATGGGCTTGTAAATGGGATATTTTGCACTAGACAGTATTGTTTAGGCCTGATACTTGATTTTTTTCTAGGCTTATAAAAGGTTTTATCAAAAAAATGATCGTTTGCTGACAAGGCCAAGATGTTTTCTACTTGCAGTATTTAATTAGATTATCTGTAGTATTACTAAGCAATCAAATTTTCAAACAATAAACATCTGATTTTGCATTACTTGGTATTGGATCGCCTTAAACCTACATACACTGATTTTACAGTTAAATTCTAATACGAACATTCAAATATAAATATTGCAAGCGCATAAAATTGTCACATGTTTATTAAATTAGTTGACCAAACAGTTTGAACTCGTCACAATACATTTATGTTTGTTTACTTTTTATGCACTCCAGATTAAGGATTAAGGGATATTTGAAAAGTTTTGGATACCATCAATCTAACTTTTCTGAATTTTCATAATTTCATTTTCAAAATCTAAACTTATTGTTGTCACTGCTTTTTTTTCCTCAGTATTTTGATATTTTTTTCCACTGCCTATTGCTTGCCTTATTACCAGAACAATGTATCGTTTAAGGACACCCAGACATCGTACAAAACCGGCGATAATAATCCCACAATGGATACAGCCATTGACTCTTGGTTAAACTACCCGTTTGCTGGCGCGACAATATTGCATTTTGGTTCGCACAAGCTGAAAGCCAGTTTTCAAAATCAAGAGTCAAGGATGACCTCAGCAAATATAACATTATTGTTGCCGCTTTGGATATGGACACCCTCAGAACCGTGAGCGACGTCGTCATAAATCCATCTGCAGCAGACAAGTACACTGTTCTCAAATCAGCACTCATCGAGAGATTACAAGATTCTGAAGAAAACCTATTCACTCATCTTCTAACCGGATTACAGCTCGATGACAGGAAACCGTCTGGACTAATCCGACTCATGCATGAACTCGCTGCTCACACTTCGGCTGCAAAGGCAACCTCAACAGGTCCAGGCCACATTGGCCGCACTACCCGATGACAACCTGTTACAACTTGCGTCTGCAGCAGATAAAATTTTGGAAGGATACAAAAACACAATGTGGATCAGTAGACGAGAAACAGCGTAGTGAAAACATTCCGAACGTAGATTTAAACGTATGTGCTGGGACTTAAGAGTTTGCAAGAGCAAATTGCATCACTCACTCTCGAAGTCAAACAACTCAAAACGACTCGAAGAGAATGGCGTCATCCATCGACATCGTACCGGAATTCCACGCGACGACCTCGTTCCAGGTCAGGCGGTAGGCCAATATACAACAACAATACCTCAAACGGCTACTGCAAATATCATGTAAAATTCGGTGACAAATCGTACTATTGCATTAAACCATGTATTTTTAATAGCAACAAGTCGGGAAAAGATAACGGAAAACCGCAGTAGGGACATGCGACTGACCTCAACATACATGTCCTCTCTTCATCCATGAACTCATGAAGCAACAAATTTTTGATCGACACCGGTGCTGACGTATCCGTACTCCCAAGGCCAAGCAGGATCACGAAAAATACAGTCACCACGGAAACATGCCCCACCACGCTATACAGTGTTAATGGTAATACCATAAAAACATACGATACAAGAACTATCGAACTTCAATTTGGACTTCGGTGTGAAATGAAGTGGAAATTTATCGTCGCCGAAGTATCAAGACCAATCATAGGAGCAGACTTTCGACATCACTTTAACCTAAGCGTCAACCTAAAGAACGCAACATTAACGGACCATTCCACTACAGATTGGAGGAATGAATTCTCAAGGACCCCCATCCGGCATCTCGACGTTATCTGCTAATCAGAAATACCGAGACATTTTAAAATAAATACCCTGCATTGACACGACCCGACATGAAGACTCCAGGTGTTCGTAAACATAATGTTACACATGTGATTGAAACAAGGGGACCGCCTGTAACAGATCCGCAAGCTGGCACCGGATCTTTTGGAAGCGGCTAAAAAATAATTTAAATACCTTATGGAGCATGGAATGTGTCGGCCGTCAAAGAGTAGTTGGGCCAGCCCATTTCACATGGTTAAGAAATACAACGAAGAATGACGCCCTTTTGGGTATTACAGGCGTTAGAACGCGACTACGATCCCAGACAAATACCTTTTACACATATCCACGATTTTTCGCATAAATTGACAAAAGCAAGAATATTCTCAACGGTAGACTTAATACGAGCCATAATAGAGCCGAGTATATAAAAAAGCACGTTTTTAATTTTCGCTAATTTGATTAATCAAAACAAAATAAGGATTTGTAAGAAGGAACTTTATTAAGGCGAACTGAGTTCTGCATGTTTCTGTAGAAGAATGTGTGGATGCACGATTAGGTAGAAACTGTGCGGGTGTGTGGGTCGAGTGCGATCGGTAATTCTCGGCAATGCTCGTGCATTGATGTGAGTCATTCTAGATCGAATCGCGCGTTCGCGAACAGCATTAAATTAAGCATTTAATTAAATTAAAAGACTAAATAAAGTAACATTTTTCATTAAAAATAGATATTATTATTAAATCCATTCTCTTAATCCTGCTCAAACAGGTTATGGGCCCAGTTAACGTATAACTAAAAATTAAGAGAACGCGAGTGAAATTATTCGGCAAGTCTCACGTGGTGCGGAACGGAAGTCGGCCATTGTTTTAGTGTCAGAGCTAACTGTTTGAAAACGAGCAAAGTGTGAATAAAATTCACGATGTCGGTCGGCATCTCGGTGAAGGGTGTGAAGCCTTTCGATGGAACAAACTTCCAGGGCTGGAAAGCTCAAGTGAGTGCACTATTTGTGATGAACGATGTTCTCGATGTCGTCGATGGCACGAGAGAGAAGCCTGCTGCCGGCGATGGACATGCGGCTGCGCTGAAGAAAAACGTGAAAGATGACGCAACGGCAAAATTCATAATTCTGTCAAATCTTGACGAGGCTCAACAAGTGTGTGTGTTGTCGTGCATCTCTGCGAAAGAGATGTGGGACAAATTGTGTCTAATTCACGAGCAGAAAACCGCGTCAAACAAGCTGGGTCTGCTACAAAGATTTCACGCTTGTCGGATGAGCGAAGCAGACACTGCGGTTCAGCATGTGGCCAGGGTGATGAATATGGCGAGTCAAATGAAGGACGTCGGTGAGAATGTATCAGACGCTACGATAATGGCAAAAATACTCGCGAGTCTCACCACAAAGTTCAGCACGCTGCAGGTGGCGTGGGACAGCGTAGACCCTGCGCGACAAACTCTCGATAATCTCCAGGAACGGCTAATAAGAGAGGACACGAGGCTCAGCGGCGAAGAAGAAGCGTCGGAAGCGCTGGCTGCAATAGCCAAAAATCGTCGTGGGCGAGGAACAAAAAGTGCTGAAAAGGACATGAAGAAAGTGCAGTGTTATAAATGCCAAAGCATGGGACATATTGCAAGTCAGTGTCGGAATAAGCGGAAGCCACGTGACGACGGCGAAACATCAAGTGATTGCGCCTTTGTAGGAGAGACAGGCAGCTCGATCGCGTCGGGCTTGAAAAATAGCGCGCTTATACCGTGGACGGAGAGTGGCGTAATGGCGATCGATCAAAGTGAGGTGTGGTTGATCGACAGTGGCGCATCAAAACATCTAACCTACCGACGTGACTGGCTGACTGACTACAAGCCGGATAACACGGGCGCTACAGTATCGCTTGGTGACAATCAGATATGCGACGTTGCTGGTGAAGGCACGGTGCGAATTAAAAAAATGATCGATGGAGTGTGGCAAGATGCGAGAATTGAAAAAGTGCTGCACGTTCCGAAATTGAGAAAAAACTTATTCTCCGTCAGAGTATGTACAAAGAAGGGACTCGGAGTGCGTTTCGAAAATAATCGGGTTATTGTGGATCGCGACGGTGAAGTGCTCGGGACGGGAATGAAATAAAACAATGACGTGTATCGCATGTTCTTCAAGGTCACGAAACAAGGAAGCACAGAAGAAGCTAACGTAGCTACGACAAATTTAACTGTGTGGCACGAGCGATTGGGACACGTCGGGAAACGAGCGATTCGTGAATTGGCAGAAAAGGGGCTCGTGAGTGGAGTAACATTTTCAGACAAAAGTGACGTCTTCTGTGAACCATGCCAATTTGGGAAATCGCACAGGCTGCCCTTCAACAAGAAACTGGAGCGAAATAAGAAAATAAAGCCAGGCGAGAAAATGCATTCAGATGTCTGTGGGCCGATGTCAACCAATTAACCGTCGAATTAACTCTGTAACCGCGAACTGATGGTAAAATTAAATAATAAAGTCTCATATAAATTAAAAGTAACATCGGGAGTTCCTCAAGGCTCTCATCTGGGCCCACTTCTCTTCGTATTGTTTATAAATGATTTATCTTTATGTTTTGAAAATGTCAAATTCACTCTATTTGCAGATGACCTAAAGCTTTTTAAGATTATAAAATGTTTAAATGATGCACTTATCCTTCAGCATAATATAGATAGACTTGCTAGCTGGTGTGAAATAAACAAAGTATTCCTAAACGTGAAAAAGTGTTTCCACATGTGTTTTTACCGTTCACGGACTCCAATAACCATATCGTATTCAATTAACAATAATGAAATTGCATTAGTACCATTTATCAAAGACCTTGGTGTTATTTTTGACAATAAACTTACCTTTGATCGTCACTGTGAAACAATTTCCAATAAGGCCATGCAAATTCTAGGTTTTGTATTGCGTAACACAAGGACTTTTCAAAACATTGAGTCAATTAAATTACTCCACTGCTCTCTTGTGAGATCACACCTAGAATATGCATCTCCTGTATGGTCTCCGATTTATACCTGTAACTTACACCGCTTGGAGAAAGTACAAAGAAAATTTCTTCGATACGTTCAATTCAAATTGAGACAACCTGTAATTGATATCTGCTACAAAACATTAATGTCTGGTCTAAATCTACCACTTCTTTCTACCCGGCGAACTATTAATGACATTCTTATACTTTTTAAATTACTGAACAATCTCATAGACTGCCCTCAAATGTTAAGTCTGATAAATTTTCGTGTCCCTGTTAAATCAACTCGACTCCACCATCTTCTCCACAGTGACAATCATAGCACTAACAATTAATATTAATAGCACTAATATTTGTATCATTCACCGTTGGCGCGTTTTCACCGCACTGCCAACACGTATACAGACCTTTTTGATATTTTCAAAACCTCACCGTCTTGCATCAAGGCAAAAATACTCGGTTGTGAATGTAACTGATATGTTTGTGAAATTTTAAATGTCTGTTTGTACTGCATCATACTGACATGTTCTTCTTTATGTGTAACATATGTATGGTGTTCTTATACATATACATTCCACATATATACATATATGTGAAATGTATATGTATAGCATCAATATAAACTGCTTGCTTCAGATGTTGGCTAACGGATGTATTATTTTAATGAAAATTTTTATTTTTAATTGTCCAGTCTCTGACAGCCCTGAATTGTTGAAGCTACTTTGCCATACACTCCGGCCATGGTGACCAAGTTGAGATATAAATTTAATTGTAACAATAAACTCACTACTATTTGCGCTACTATAATACTTTGCTAGATTATATCTGTTGGCAAGTCACCTTTTCTGTATATTTTATCCTGTTTAAATGAAGTGTTTTCTATTATTGTAGCATTCTATGCCTTAAGAAAATTTCAGCTGAATCACATTCAATGTCGTTTTATATACATTTTGTTGTGTTCTTCAATTTAATACTAATATTCGCCTATGTATCACTGTGAACTTATAATATAATGTATCACATTACTGTAAAAGCCTTTTATGGCGTTTAATAAATAAATTTTGTCGGAGGATCGAGGTATTTTTTGACATTTAAAGATGAAGCTACCGGCTACAGACACGTGTACTTCATGAAAACGAAATCCGAGGTGTACGAAAAATTCAAGATCTTCGAAAAGATGATCGAGAATAAGTTCGGAAGAAAAATGAAAACTCTTCGCTCCGATAATGGCCGAGAATTTTGCAATGACCAGATGGATAAATACCTCGAAGAATGCGGAATAAAGCGAGAGACAACAGCGCCATACAATCCGGAGCAAAATGGCAAAGCTGAACGCGACAATCGGACGGTTGTTGAAAGTGCTCGTACAATGATAATCGCGAAGAATCTTCCATTAACCCTTTGGGCGGAAGCAGTGAATTGTGCCGTATACGTTCTCAACCGAACAGTGTGGACAAGTGGTGCAGTAACGCCGTACGAAGCGTGGATTGGAAAAGCTCCAAATCTGAAACATCTTCGAATCTTTGGATCAGACGCGTATGTGCACACTCCCAAACAATTCACACGAAAATTCGATGCACGAGCGAGCAAAAAGATATTCGTCGGATATACGGAAGAATCGACGAATTACCGGGTGTATGATCCTGTAAAGAAAAAGGTCAGTGTGGTTCGAAATGTCGTGTTCAACGAAAAAATCGGGGCGCCAGCGGCGAAAGAAAATGAGAAGGAGGAGGAATACGAAACAACTCTTTCGAAACCCGAAGAACAAGAGAACGAGGCACGAGAGAACGAGAACGTGAGCGACAATGTGATCGACAACGAAGAAAACGACAACAACGAACAAGAGGACGATCAAGACTGTGAAAATCGAAGAATCCTTCGAGATCGAGCACTGATTAAAACTCCTAGATGGTATCAACACAATGCAAATGTGGCGGAGTACATAGTCCCATTAACGTACGAAGAAGCGATGAATAGCACTGAAGCTGCGCAGTGGGCGGGTGCTATTAAAAACGAATTTAAAGCTCATGAAGAAAATCGTACGTGGGAACTCGTAAAGAAAACGCCGGAGATGAGACTTATTGACTCGAAATGGGTGTTTCGGGTAAAGACGGATGTCGACGGGAAGTCACATCGTTTCAAGGCTCGATTGTGTGCAAGGGGCTTCCTGCAAAGAGAGGGGATTGACTTCAAGGAAACGTTTTCCCCCGTGGTGAGATATGACTCGCTGAGAATTTTGCTGGCAACGATAGCCGCGGAAAATCTTGAAGTAATGCAATTTGACGTTCAAACTGCATTCCTATATGGCAAACTAGAAGAAACAATTTTCATGAAAGTTCCGGAAGGACTGAAGCTGAAAGAAGACAAAAGGAACGTCGCATGCAAGCTCGAGAGGGCTCTCTACGGGCTCAAACAAGCTCCAAGATGTTGGAATCAACGATTCAACAAGTTTTTGAATGAATTCAACTTCGTAGAATGCGAAGCAAACAAATGTGTATTTACTGGAAGGATTAAAAACAACAAAGTATATCTGGCGCTATTCGTCGATGATGGGCTAGTAGCCTCGAACAATATAGAGACCCTTAAGGAAATTATTCAACGACTAAGCGAAACATTTAAAATAACAGTTGAGGACTCGAATATTTTTGTCGGCTTACAAATAAAAAGGGATAGAGAGAGAGGTAAACTGATGATTCATCAGAGCGCATACACGCAGAAAATAATTGAAAAATTCGGAATTGTGGATGCAAAAACAGTGTGCGTGCCAGCCAGAGGCGGATTAACTGTTGAGAGCGCCCTAGGCAAGCATTAGCGCCTCTAGCGACCACATATTATAAATTTTAACAAGTGTTTTACGTGAAAATAAAAATTTCGTGGGAGGGGGGGGGGGGGGGGGGGCTAGAGAATTTCAAGAAAATAAAATTTGTCCCGAAAAAAAATTTATGGGGGGGGGGTGGCTAGAGAATTGTCAATTGCCCGACCAGTCGCCTTTTAGTTTTTTTCAGCGCCGATTCTCGTTCTGAGTAGCCTAAATGGCGATATATCGCCCTCGTTGGCAACACTGCCAGCTATCTTTTTTTTACATACCAGTTTCATCACAATCGGTTCAGTAGTTTTTTTGCATGAAGAAGTAACATATACCTATACAAACACACACATATACACTTTCGCAGTTATAATATTAATAGGGATAATTAATAAAACATAAAAAATTTAAATGATCAATTATTTATGTAAAGGAATAAGTACTCACTAATAAGTACCTACCTAGAAATGCCTAGGATCCCTTTGTGTTTAAATTACGAATTTTATTTTATGCACTTTTCAAATGTCACTTATGTGTTGTCTTGGTTACACTTAAACAGCATTTATTTATGAACAGCATTGTGTACTCGCTATGTGGCTGACTGAGTGACTAATAAAAATAATATAATTTTTTAATATAAAAAAGGACGACAAATAAACTTTAAATGTCGTTTCTTTGTACTTCAGAGCAATATTAAAATTAAATTTCAAGCAGGTTAATTACGGGAATTAAATTTAAAAATTGGTATATACTAATCACAAAAAAAATTAAACATCTCTGCGTGTACATTTTTGTTTTGCGAAGTTGTCAATAACATCGTCATAGTTTAAATAGAGCAGTAATTTGGATTCAATGTTAAGTATGGCTAACGAATTTAATCTCCTGTCTGTCATGGTTGAGCGAAGATAATTTTTCACTCTCTTTAGACAGGAAAAACTCCGCTCGCCACTGCAATTGCTGACTGCCGTCGATACGCACATTCTTAAGGCTATGTCAATGTTTGGATAAATTGTTTCAAGTTCTTTTTTTCTTAGAACCTGTAAAATAGCTTTGGTTGTTCGGGGCAGATCTCCATCTCGAGCTATCGTTCTTAAATAAGAACGTAGATGGATACATTCATCAACAAAGCACTTTTCTAAATCACTAGAATATATTGTTACTAACATACTAGCACTATTTTGAACTTCTTCGGTGTTCAAATTGACCAAATTGCTTAAAAACGAAAATTTGGTATAAAAATTGCTGTACGCTTCTCGTCTCTTTTGAAGTTCAACGACAAGTCTGTCTATAATTACTAAATATACTGTCACTCTAAATGTTTCCCGACCAGATAATGAAAAAGTAATATCTTCGGCAGATTCATCTGCTGTGAGTTTTCTCTTCCGTATCCTCTTGATGTCCTTTTCATATTCTCTGACTAATGCGAATTCTAAGGCTTGCTCTTCATATTTATTAAAATTTTCCCTTTCTGAAGAAATTATTAGAATCAGACTGTCATACATTTGAATAACTGTACAAATATCAATATCAACGGACTGTAATTTTTTATTGGTTTTATTCATGTGAACTATAAAACCCCAAAACACGATCATGAAAGCAGTTTCTAGTCGTTCTAATTTCAATCTTATGCCTTTAGCTTCACATACAACAGAACGTTTTTGCTCTGTATTGCTCTCGATAGCAATTAAAGCATTGAAAATTTCTGGAAATGACTCTTTCAAACTTTTGCAAGCATCTGCTCGAGCTGACCAGCGTGTGTCAGATGGATTTTTGACAGTAGTTTTATTTTTTTTATCATTACCTAGGATTATTTGTGCTTGTAGAGTTTGCCATCTTTGAGTTGAAGCTGTAAAAAATGTGTAGATTTCTTGAAGGAGACCAAAGAACCAACAAGCTTCTTGAGCGCATTCAGCGGCACATTCACCCACTAGGTTAAGCGAATGTGCAGAGCAGGGTATATATTCTGCTAGGGGACATAGTTCTTTTATTTTGGCCTGTAATCCATTGTAAATGCCTGACATATTTGCGGCATTATCATACGACTGGCCTCTACAGTCTAATATATTAATTTCAATCATGTCCAATGTTTTAATAATAGCATTTGCTATGTCTTGTGATTTGTGACCGACATTTGCGATAAATTTAAGAAAACGTTCAACGGGCGTACCGTCGGTTTGAATGTATCGGATCACGAAAGTTAATTGGTCAATGTGGGAAATATCTGGTGTTAAATCCACTATTATTGAATAATATTTTGATATCTTGATTTCATGTTTTATTTGTGTTAATATTTTGTTTGCCATCAATTCAATAAATTCGTCACACGTTGTAGAACTTAAGTAATTGGTATATCCCTTTCCCTTGCCGCCATATTGAGCAATATGTTTACTTAAAAACGGATCAAACTCCGCTATGAGTTCCAGCGTCATTAAGTAATTTCCGTTATGAAGAGAGCCAAGTTTTTCGTCATGTCCTCTAAAAGGTAAACCACGCGATGCTAAAGATTTTACAGTGGCAACCACTCGTTTTAAAACTTCACGCCAATAAGTCATCTCTTCTAGAAATTGAGCGGCGAGCTCATGATCGACACGACCGTCAATGTTAGATCTACGTTGCAAGCTCAAAATACATGTTCTATGTTCACATGAGTTTTCGTGGCTTTCTAATCTATTCGATGCGTTCTTCCAATCATTAAAACCAACATCTTGTTTTCCAAAACTAGTTCCACCACCGAATAATAAACAAGGTCCACAATAAACTTTACCTGTGCTTGGAGAGTAAATAAGCCATTTCCTTGGAAGTTTTTCTCTATTTAACAACTTTCTTTCAAACATTGTTTTTGTTAAAAAACGTGAGATTTTATCTTCATATATTCTCTTACTCAATGAAAAATCTGCATTTTGATTTTGATTAAATCCATTAATTGCAATGTATTCTTGTGTTTCGTTATTGATATCCCACTTGACTGGGTCACATCCCACGATAAACAGTCTATTTTGCGACTGCCTCACAACTTCTACGGCTGACGGAGTAGGCAGCATGGACAAATCGTGTTGTTTAGAACTAGTAGGAATTTCACATTGAATAGACTCGGTAGAAGACGCACTGTGAATTGCGTTAGAAAATTCCGAATCATCACTTTTTAATTTAGAAAAAAATGTCTCAATATGTTTCGTATGCTTTATAATATTTTGATTTTTTCTTCCTTTTCCTTAGCCTTCCTTTTATAAGCTGCACCACTAGGTTTCTTCTTCAATTCACTCATTATTTGGGTAATGAACTAAAACGCAATGTACTAATTAATTCACACAAATACCGCTGCGAGTACGTAATCAATAGAAGCGCGCGTAACCGGCGACATCCAAGCTGAAAGTGATGAGTGTGACTGTCACCCCGTCATCCGTTCGGAAGTCCGGTGCCGGCCGCTTAGCCCCTGCCCCCGCTGCGCCCTTTGCCCTGCAATCTAGCAACGTCCGCGAACGAATCCACGAGCGAGCGGTCTTCTATTAAAAAATCATGCGATGGAGGCATGGAGGAATAATCAAGAAGGCGAGTATGCTTTGGAAGCTCTGCATCTCTACAGAAGTAAATAATCTTTTATATTGTGTAAGCAGGTGCATACTTACTTACAAAATTAAGTTTATATATATATTTTTTTTTAATTCTAGGGGCGCCCGCCGGCGCCCCTTTGTAACTGGCGCCCCTAGGCACGTGCCTACTTTGCCTTAGGGTTAATCCGCCACTGGTGCCAGCGGATCCGCACGCAGCACTGACTCCAGTCGTGGAAAACGATAAAACTAAAAATTTACCGTATCGCGAAGCAGTAGGGTCTCTAGTTTTCCTAGCGGCTGTATCGAGGCCAGACATCGCGTTCGCAGTAAATGCAGTGAGCAAGTATTTGAACGAGCACAATTCATCGCATTGGCAAGCGGTAAAGAGAATATTCGCATATCTAAAAGGCACAACTGATTACGGTATTGAATATCAAAGCGGCGGTAGCGAACCAAAATTGATAGGTTTCTCGGATGCTGACCACGCCGGGGATGTAGAAACGCGAAGGTCGACAACAGGATAAGTTTTCTGTCTCGCGAACGGGGCCGTAACGTGGTCGTCACAGCGTCAAAGACTGGTCACGCTAAGTACAACGGAAGCCGAGTACGTGGCTGCATCGGCAGCAGCTCGGGAAGTAGTCTGGATCAGAAAGCTGTTATCGGACATCGGATGTCCATGTAATGAAGAAACAACGCTTTACGTTGACAACCAAAGCGCAATTCAATTAGTCAGAAATCCAGTATTTCACAAAACAACGAAGCATATAGACATACACTTCCATTTTATCCGCGAGAAAGTGAATGATAAAGAAATTGTAGTTAAATATGTTCCATCTGCAAATCAGAGAGCAGATATATTTATGAAGGCGCTGCCGCGAGACCGTTTCCAGGATCTATGCTATAAGCTTAATATGGTAACGAGAAATGAGAAACACTCGAACGGCGGTAGTATTAAGGCGAACTGAGTTCTGCATGTTTCTGTAGAAGAATGTGTGGATGCACGATTAGGTAGAAACTGTGCGGGTGTGTGGGTCGAGTGCGATCGCTAATTCTCGGTAATGCTCGTGCATTGATGTGAGTCATTCTAGATCGAATCACGCGTTCGTTGAACAGCATTAAATTAAGCTCAAGTAAAGACTAAATAAAGTAACATTTTTCATTAAAAACAGATATTATTATTTAATCCATTCTATTTATATATATTATTATTTCCATTCTCTTCTAATGTTTTTATTTTGGTGTGAGAATTGGATTATGATTTCTAATCTTTATTTTTGGTGTAAATTTATCTTTATTTTAATGTTTTTTGTTTAAATGTATAAATTCGTATATTTTAAAATGGGGGCCTCAGCACGGGCCAGTGAGGCCAACGTTGCTGAATTGAAATGTGAAGTACTGTACAGTAATGTATCAATAAATCAATAAATAAATCTTGCTCAAAAAAACTTTAATACTAACGGAGGTGCTTAATTATAAAACATACATTACTTCTTATGAAATTTAAAAAAAATAAAAAATTTAAATTGGTCTAGTATGTGTGCGTAAGTGTTTCGTTAAATTTGACTTCCGTGAACAGAAGTGGTTACCATGGTGACATGAATAAGCTTTTTCTCCAGTATGGGTAAGAATGTGACGTTTTAACTGTCCATTATGACTACATGAATAGCTGCAATAGGAACATGAATACGGTTTTTCTCCAGTATGGGTGCGTAAGTGTACCGTTAAATCTGACTTCCGTGAGCAGGAGTAGTTACAATGGGCACATGAATATGGTTTTTCTCCAGTATGAGTGAAAAAGTGCATCTTTAAACGATATTTTTGTGAGCAGGAGTAGTTACAATGGGAACATGAATAAGGTTTTTCGCCAGTATGGGTGCGTAAGTGCACCGTTAAATCTGACTTCCGTGAGCAGGAGTAGTTACAATGGGAACATGAATAAGGTTTTTCGCCAGTATGGGTGCGTAAGTGCAACGTTAAATCTGACTTCCGTGAGCAGGAGTGGTTACAATGGGGACATGAATATGGTTTTTCTCCAGTATGAGTGAATGAGTGCCTGTTTAAAAGAGATTTTCGTGAGCAGTAGTAGTTACAATAGGAACATGAATAAGGTTTTTCACCAGTATGGGTGCGTAAATGTACCGTTAAATGTGATTTGCTTGAGAAAGAAAAGTTACAATGGGAACATGAAAAAGGTTTTTCACTAGTATGGGTGCGTAAGTGAACTGTCAAATTTGATTTGCTTACGGAGGAGTAGTTACAATGGGGACAAGAAAAAGGTATTTCACCAGTATGGGTGCGTAAGTGAACTGTTAACGCTGACTTGTGTGAGAAGGAGTAGTTACAATGGTGACATGAATAAGCTTTTTCTCCAGTATGGGTAAAAATGTGACGTTTTAAATTTCCCATTTGAGTACATGAATAGCTGCAGTAGGAACATGAATACGGTTTTTCTCCAGTATGTGTGCGTAAGTGCAACGTTAAATCTGACTTTTGTGAGCACGAGTGGTTACAATGGGGACATGAATAAGGTTTTTCGCCAGTGTGGGAGCGTAAGTGCACTGTTAAATCTGACTTGCGTGAGCTGGAGTAGTTACAATGGAGACATGAAAGAGGTTTTACTTCGGCATGTGTCTTCGGGACCACTATCACATCTGGAAAAGATAACAGATAAAGCTTAATAAGTAGGTATCTATAATGAAACGATAAGATTATTAAAACTGATTCAGACGAAAAAAAATCCATTTTACCTGCACTCTCGGTAATACTTTCAAATTGCTCTGAGCATTCCTTTTTAATATCTGGCAGGTCTATGTCTATTTCCGTATAAGGAATTCCCCCACCGTCTTCTTCACGGGGTCCTGGTTTTTCCATGGGTACAGTCTCCACATTAATGCTACCTGAAACAGAACATCAACAAAATGATAATATTTATTCATTTTCGGGAAATCGACAGTTTACATTTAATCAGTTTGTACATAAGTATTATATAGTAAAATAAAACCAATTATGGATTTCCTACTTGTGACTTTACCTCTACTGAGACAGCACAATATGGAATAAATAAATTAAATTTGTGAGAAAGGAATATGAATTAAAAAATTTATACAAAACAAAAGATTATATAAAACGAAAAATTTACAAAACAATACATTTATAGCCATGGAGAGAGGATGTAGATATAAATCAAATCATAATACAGATATAAACAATAGAGACATAAACATTATTCACAAACCATCAGAGAAATATTCTTGTATGGACCTCTTGTATTTGGTTCGCAACTGAAAATATCATATCATATGTCTAATATCAACGGTACATTTTTTTTTAATTTTTTTTATTAAGTACAATATTTTTTACAATTTAAGTTTTCCAGTAATGTAGGCCTCACTGGGTGGCTTGCCCGTGCTGAGGCCTTCATTTTATAATATGAAATATAAACTACATAATACATTTTATGAAAAAATTATACATTTAAAATTAAAAATACATAATAATATATTTAAAATTTAAGAAAGAAAAAAATAGTACATTGAAAATAATCTTGTGTGTTTGTGAGTGATGTGTGTTTATATTGGTTTTGTGTGTTACGTGTAGGTTTAATATTTATTTTATGCTATGAAATTTAGGTAATATTGTCTTTTTTGTTCTTTAATCCATTTTGTAATTTTGTGTGTGAATTTATTTTTATTTTCCTCAATTTTAATTTCAAGTTTTAAACTGTTGAAGGCTTTTATTGCATGGTATTGGTAGTGTTGAATTGAATTAGAATCAACAACAATCAACATTGAATTAGCTTAAACATGAAATACCGTGAAAAAGAAGGGACATTATAATTCAAATATTAAAAATGGAAAATAAAATAAATTCACGTTAATTTATTTTATTTATATAGGTTGGTTCTTTACCGTTTGTTTAAAGATTTTTTAAAATTATTTATTGAGTAAGTTTATACAATATTTGAATATAAACAAGATAATATTTTATTTTGTAACTTTAAATATTTTTACAATAAACATAACATTTCTATTTAAATTCATTCATTCTTCAGACTTTCAGGCATTTCATCATACATCTTTAGTCCTTTGTACATTGGGCAGTTCTGTGATTTTGATTTCTTCATATGTGGCAATCTAATTCTTTTTACATTTCTGGTTTCGTAATTATGAACATCTCTGTTAAAAACAATTTCATCCTAAAAATATTTTGGCATTTGGTTGTTCATGACTTTATGCTCAAAATTAATATATTATATAACAGTGTCTTTTTAAACAAACTTTTACAATTTTGAAAACGACACATAAATTCAAAGCAGGAATTCTAGAGTTCATTGAAGCAGAGGTTCAGAGACACACAAGAGAATTTCGTATTTTTCATTATACTAGCTGAAGAACCCAGCGTCGGCTTCACCCAGTTTTTGTTTTAATTTGAAAAGTAATTTTTATGTGTTAAAATAAAATTTTGGTGACGTTTGCAACTACCATACTAGGGCTCATGCCCGTATTATGGTAATCGTACATGATTGATGTAAGAATAGCAATCAAAACAAAACGGAAAAGGAATTTTTTATGGTCAAAAAAATCTTATATTGGACATCAAGTGTCAAAATCCTTAAGGGGTGAGAAAAGGGGATGGGGATAGATTATCGAAATCTCTTGTAGACAGTCGCCTTCAACTTGTTTAGAAGGTTAAGTGTGCAAAATGTCATCAATCTAGGAATAATAGATATCAAAAGCACAAACACTTCTTTATTCAAATATATCTTAATATGATAGATAGGTTCATAAATAAAAAAAACCTCTAATTCAATAAACCGAAACAATTATTTCAAAATAAAAATAGAAGATTTATGAGTAGCAAGTAGGTACGTAGTATAAACCATTATTTTAAATTTCATTTTCATGTATCCAATAAGGAATTATACAGTTTTCTTCAGGTAGGTAGGTACCATAGTTCTGATTATTCCAATTGATAGAATCTAACCTGAATACTATCTTGAACTGGAAACGGCAAGTACAAAAAATTTACAGACATAAATAAACGTCAAACGGTCGAGATAAAACAGGACTCCGCTACGTTCTTGTGAGGACAGAATTTTAGGAGTACAGAAGTTGCAATTATTTAATTTAAAGATAAACTATGACGAGGCAACATATGACGAATTAAGAACTGTTTGCGATCATAATAAGTTATTATTATAATTAGTAAAAGTATGGACGACAAAAGGGGAAGTAAAGAACAAGCAGCTGTTCTGATTATTTGCATCGGAAACACTTCTGTGATATGCAATGCAACTTACTAGTTGGCTGAACACTCTCGGCATACTGCAAACATTCCTTCTTCACATCCGGGAGGTGGATTTCAATATCCTTATAGGCCAATTGACCTGAGCCTTCTTCCCGTGACCATGGTTCAGTTTTGATGGAAACACTCTTTGGGTTGGAATCCATGGCACTGCCGTGATAGCGTCCTGTTGTGTAATGATAATTATTCTCAGCTAAAAAATAAGAAAGGGCTGTAACAAAAACTCTCTCATTGAACAGTTTATATTAAAAAGAATCAACACTTATTTAAAACCGCTATTATTTAAAAAAAAAAAAAACAATATGTTTCGTAAGCAATGCTTACTTCTTCAAAATTTACTTAATTAATGGTACCACAAAAAAGGTTTGCTGTTTTTAAATTAGCGAAAATGACTTATGTGATGTTCAAACAGGGTCAAGGTTAGATGAACTTACTAATCGCTTGATTTTAATATTTGACAGCGGCCGTAAATGAACAATTAACAAACTCATGTACTCTCTTTTGTCTCTCGTGTTATATCGCGAATGCTGTTTAAACTTATCAATCAGGTGTTGAGCGATATAATCTTAGAATTAACAAGCACAAATTTACGAGTTTAGGTGTTACTTAGTTAATATATGAAGGTCATACTTACACACAAGCCGAAGCACGGCGGTCAATTGCAAGATATTAAAGAAAACTCTTCAAAAAAGTTAAAAGCATTTCAATTTCAATTATTGTGTGGTTCATATAATATTACTTTAGAAAGACAGAGCAACACTTATATACGTTAAGGAAGCAAAAGCAAAGGAGACACAATAGTCGGACACCTGACGTTTCCATCCGTAGAGATGATCGATATTCCTGGCCCGGTTCCCGGCTCCATTGCCGTCACTGGAACCGTTATTATTTATGTCTGTGGAACTGGTACATTTTTACACTATTTATAATAAAATTAATAAGTGACTTATCTTGCAACTCACGCACGGTTTCTTTTTAACGTTCCGCATCAGTATGTGGATATAAGAACCGCAGTGACATATAATTTCAAATAAAAATCATTCAAAAAAATTATTCAGAATTAATAATTTTAAACAAACATAATAAAACGGAAATATGTCGTCGTTCCAATAATTTTAATCAATTTAATGAGAAAAGTATGAAGCCGTTATTAAGACATTATCTAGAAACACCAACTCTAAAATATCTTAAGAATTTATTTTGCATTCTTTCATTCGTGTGAAAGAACTTCGTAATTTGATGAGCAAACTATGGAATTATACTAGATATTATGACTGATAGTGTTGATATTATGAAAGTCATTAAAATAATCTTAAAATAAAGTCAAACATTTTGGTTCGGTTATTAGAACACTATTTTTTCATCTTTACAAATATGACAGCTTTACAATGGTTCCATGCATAAATATACCACTCTCTAGATCGATATCTTCGGGCTTTTTGTATGTATTGGGACGTGGACACGGTCAAGCGGCTTGATCGCAAGCACGTAGTTTATTGTCTATGGCACTTTGTGTCAAGCATTTTGACCGTGTACCGAAGCTGGCTTGCAAGCATTGCGCAATTCTACGTGCTTGCGGCGAGGCTTGATGCGAATTTATATTTTTGTGGGAATAGACAAACGACAATAGACAAATAAATATCACGTATCATAAACAATGATATAAATTGAATAAAATTATTATAAAATAGGTACTTAGTTATTATTATTGTAGAAAGCAATCACTTTGTGGTTTGACATATTTAATAAAATAAAATACTTTTTTGTTTTAAAAAAACTAGAGATTAAAAAAGCTGTAAAAACCAAAAGTCAGATACTTAATAATCAATTAGACATATCAAGTAGTCCAATATTAGGTCTGTTTCCAATAAACCCATAAAAAATTCCCAGTTCTCCTTACCTCCTTACCACCATGCCAGTTGATGCTTTGTTTCTCCCGATTTGTTGGTATAACCCATTAGTCTACATAATTGTCTGGCGGTTTTTTCATTACTTGTGCACTTATGTTAATGTATTTTATGACCGTCTTTGGGTTGCTTATATTTGTATCATGTTGTCTCCCTCTATAATATATTTGTATCATGTTGTCTCCCTCTATATTTTGTTATATATATGCACACATTATATACTTCTTGTTTAGTATTAATTTGTACCCTGATGATGCTGTAAAGCGAAACCGGTCGGATCTTAAATTAATAAATATCGTGGTTTTAAAACAAAAAAGTATTTTATTTTATTATTACTTAGTTATTGTTCGCTATGTCGATGTCAGACAACAGTGATTTAAATATTGAAGAACAACAGGACAGAGAATTTTTATTGCTTTTAATAGCATTGTTCCGTGATGCACCAGAGCTCTGGAAAGTGAAGTCACCATTTTACTATGACAAAAATAAAAAATCAATTTCGTTAACCCGAATAACAAATGCTTTAAAAGTGTTAAAGCCAAACTTTACAGAAGATGGACTGAAAAAAAAAATTAATGTAATTAGAACAAACTTCAATCGAGAATTGAATAAAAAGAAATTATCGATGAGGTCGGGTGCCGGTTCGGACGAAGTATATATTACAAAACTGTGGTATTTTGATGAAATGACATTCCTCGCGGATTCAATGGACATTGCGGATACTGAAAATTCGATGAATTCCCAGGTAAGTTATATTTCATATGGTATGTAATTTACGATTCTCTGATATCAGACATTGCCAATTTTTTTGCACCTTCTATTTTTTGACAAAGTAATATTTTTATAAACTACCTATAAGTTTTAAATTATTTTTTTCGCAAGCAAAATACAGTTTATTTTAAATCTTCATTTTTTTGTCTAAGTTTAATACTAAACAAAACGCAATAGAAGTACCTATCTGGAGTGTGCTTTGTCTGTTTTATAACAAAATTATAATGATACTAAATAATTAATTTTGTGTTCTCCTACATAACATTATGATAAAGACATAATATATATTATGTCTTCTTCTTCCTTGCTCTGTCCCAACTCATTGCCTAGGTAGGCTGTTGGGGTCGGCTCTTCTCGTTCTCAGGTTATAGTATCTTCGGTGCTGAGTATCGCCTTCATCCAGGTCGTTTCTCTGTAGAATTTTGGAGCATTGAGTCATTCAGGAGTTCTTTGGTCTACCTCTAGATGACTGTCGATGAAACTCCATAGACATTGCCTGCTTCACTGTGTGGTCTGGTGGTCTCCGTCTTATGTGGCCATACCATCTCAACTGTCGTTCCTCCAGCTTACTATTTATATATTTTATGTATTAACAGTGAATTTTTGGGATGTTTTGCCGCGGTACGCTACCTCCTTCTTTAGCCAACGTTACAGTGTCCATCATCAGGGCAGATGATGGACACTGTAACGTTGTCCGAAACGTTGGCTAAAGAAAGAGGTAGCGTAACACGGCATAATATTCCAAAAATAATTTTTGCCGTGAAAATGTTAAATCAATTAACAGTGAAATTGATGAAAAGACTCCATAATATTTAAAAAAATATATTAATTTCCATTTTTTAACGATATGCAGAAATTGAACCAAACAAATATACTTTGCATTTGAATGTTACTTTGTTTTCAGTATTATTTAGAATACCATTAACAATAATATTCATTTGTGAGAAAAAAACATAATAATATCGTCTGCAAAATCGTTGAACCACGTTGGACCATTACACAACGGAATTTTGTCCGTTGTGTAACGGGGAGTTCAAAAAATATAATTTAGTGCTCATTATTAATAGAGAAAAAAAATCGGTAAAACAATATGTAATAATTTTATATTTATTCTCATAGTGACAAAGAATCATTAAGTATTTTAATAAGTACACAGAAAATATGAAACTTTTTTTAAATGTGATTAGTGGGAAAAATAATTAAAACAACTAGTCACACAATTATATCTATTTATTTATTGTTTTTTTACATGCTAGGTATTATTGTTGGCAATCCAATTTTTTAACCTCACGAGGACAAGCCTGTGTTGAGGTTGACAATTCTACAAAGTAACAAAAATAACACAAAATCATAAAGGCAAAACAAAATAATACTTGAAAGAACAATATTGTTACATTAACATTTCTTAAAGATAATGGGTGACGCACTAATGTACTAAGCTAAAGGCGCCTGGTACATTATAATGTAAACATGTGGGGTGACCATAGGATTGATATTATTTGAAATAAAAATATGCTATTAATTTTAAAAGGACTAAGATGAAGGAATAAATATAGGTATTTAATATATTATGCTATTATTTTGGTAGGACAAAGATGAAAGAATAATTTAGACAATATGATATATTATTAATTTATAAAGGACAAAGATGAAAAAATGAACTGGCAATCCTCGGCTAACACAAATAATTTAACATTCTTTTTAAAAGTTCACAAGGAATTAGAATACTTAAATTCTGGAAGGCTATTAAATATGAGTGGATCCTGATAAAAATAATTTCTTTGACCAAAAGAAGATTTTATTTGAATTGCCACAAAGACCAGAGCAAATTCTCGTAGTACAAATTTGCTGTGTTCTTTATGCAATATTAATATTATTAAAAATCTACAAAGCGTTTGTGTAATATATAATTGTTTTACATTAATGACATTATATTCCTTATAAAGTAAATGAGTTCGATATCAAAACAAATTATTATTTATTTTGATAAAATAATGTTTAAGACAAGATTTTTTATGCATAGCACAAAGAGTAACAATTATTTACAAGTAATAATTATCATCCTGAAACACTAATTTACATTGAAAAAATCTCCCGAGAAAAGGTACATATCGCAGACGGGACTCAAACCCGTGACCTTTCGATTGCCGGTCGAGGACTCTATATAAAATAAATTTGGTTATTTTCAGGTGGAAAAATGTAATAAGCAGTAATTTTTAAAATGAAACACTAGTATATATTGAATCATTTGGCGGGTAAGAGAAATCGAAAGGTCACGGGTTCCCGTCTGCGGTATGTACCTTTTCTCGGGAGATTTTTTCAATGTAAATGAGTGTTTCAGGATGATAATTATTGCTTATAAATAATTATCAAAAAAAATTCTTGAACATAACTTAAAGAATCAGCTTTTGGGCAATATTAAGTGGTTCTACACAAGTCTTTGGGCAGGATCCCCAGCATACTATATTATAAGAAAGCAGAGACTGGATTATAGCAAAATAAACAGTTTAAAATTTTTCTTTGTCTAGTATACGCTAATATAAACATCGATCTTGCCATGATACTGCACCGTCCGTATTAAAATATTCACAAAAATCATCTCTGACTTGCTTTGCCTCTCCGGCCATATTGCCTCTCAAACCTTGTAAATGCAAAAGTTGTCCTTCTTGTCTCCACAAACCTGGAGTGATTGTGCTAGTTACAGTGTCTTCAAAATCAACGTCGGCACGTTGAATGTAGCCTTTGTGTTTTGATAAATAATTGTGCAAGTAGCAACAAGCTATAACCATTTTACGAACTTTGTTTGGAGGCATAGGAATGGCTTTTTTAAATATCTTATACCGAGACGATAGTATGCCGAAAGCATTTTCCACGATTCGGCGTGCTCTTGATAGCCTATAATTGTAGATTCTTCGTTCTTCTGTCAAAAGAGCTTTATTATACGGCTTCATAAAATTTGGTGTCAATTGAAAAGCTTCATCCCCAATAAATACAAAAGGTATTTTTTTGTTTGTCGACGTTGATGGTAACTCCATTGGTTCAGGAATATTGAGTTGGTTGTTAGAAAGTAAGTGCCAAAACTGGGTATTTTTAAGGACTCCACCGTCAGATATTCGGCCATTAGCGCCGACATCAATCATCATAAACTCATAATCAGCATTTACCATTGCCATTAGAACAATGCTGTGTGTGCCTTTATAATTGTAGTAATAGGATCCAGAATTTCCAGGTTTTTGTATTTCAACGTGCTTACCATCAACACTGCCAATACAGTGAGGGAAATTCCATTTATTTTCGAATTGATGGGCGATTTGCCTCCAATCTTCTGAATTTCTGGGCATCTGAAATTAAATAAGAATAATTTGTTACAGAATTCATCAGATGTTGATTCCGGCCATAGTACACACAACATTCACAGGAGAAGCACAAAGTCAAAAAGTCATTCTGATATGCAGTTGGAATTGATGTCAGTGGCATCAACATATTTCAACAAATCCGAAAATGAAGATGATATCGTAGCAAAGGCTTGGGCTATTCAATTGAAAAAACTATCGGACGATCAAAAGCGTTTCGCAAAAAAAATAATAAACGACGTGTTGTTTGAAGGAGAAATGGGTTCGCTCACAAGAAATGGTGTACATTTTTTGCCTAGCAGTTCAATTAATCCCGGTAGTACACCAACTTTGTTTTCATCGTCACAGCCTGGCAATTCTACATCTCCTCAGTTTCGTGTACCTCTCTCCTCTCCTTCACCCAATAGTTGCTCTTCACTTCCTTTGTCACCTGTCATCGCTAAGTCAGTTACAATACAGTCACCTGAACCCAGTCGGTCACCTGTATCTCCTCAGAACCCAAGAAATGCCAAATCGCCTCTACCTCGAAATACCCCTGTACCACTCAAGCCAACCGTAAGATTACTATCTCCTAATTCCATTTTTCCTTTAAAATCTTCTAATCACAAGTCACCTGAACCCAGTCGGTCACCTGTATCTCCTCAGAACTCAAGATGTGCCAAATCGCCTCTACCTCGGAATACCCCTGTACCACTCAAGCCTACCGTTAGATTACTGTCTCCTAATTCCATTTTTCCTTTTAAATCTTCTAATTTCCCAACAACATCCAAATTTAATCTAGCACCAAATAAGTTGTACACAATTATTCGGAAACCACTACCCCGCGAGTCTCCCAAGTCCCCGGCATCGTTTCAGTCATTTGCACCAATTCGGTCTTCCAGTCCCTATCAGTCCCATAGTCATGGTCCATCACCACCACCCCGCCAATCTCTGCACCCGGCAACTTCTCTGTATTGTGAATCCCCTGATCTGGAGCTCATTTCTGAAACAGATGGTTCTATCCAGCCATCTGACTTGGATTCGCTTGTCGATGAAGACCAAGAGAATATTACTACCACCGATTATTTGAAGAATTATTCTTATTTTTAACTGCGAATTATTTAAATATTTCACTTTCTAACTAATTACAAAATTCAAAGCAACAATAATATTTTTACACAATATAAAAAAAAAAAAACATTATATCTTATCCTAAAAATTATTCCACATTAAACTACATTATAATTTTGTTCATTAGCTTAAGTTTGAATTTTTTTTATTTATTCGATTCTCCGTTTTCAGGCTATGGGAAGGAGATTATAAATGTCTGGCGTATGCTTCTTTTACCATGTTCAGTTTTTACTGTATTAGATCCTTACTAATAAGTATGTTTTAAACATTAAACAACTGATAAATTACTACTTTGATATGGTAAACAGTTGTTAGTCAGTTGCGTAAATTTTAAAAACTTTTAATTAGTAGGATCCTTGTGTATAACTTATTATGCTGACTTGTATAGTGTTTGTGTAGTTGTCACGTTTATATAAATGTGTTCGTATGTGTAAGTCTACTTTGTATTATGTCAATAAAGCTATGTTGAAATTGGCCAAGCCAAAAAACGCTGGCGCTTTTAACGTGACTAGTATAAAACGAATGTGTCATATTTCCTAGTAATATATATTGATGTTGATGATTGTTTCAAATGAATAAATACTTTATTACCTTAATATGGTCTTTTAAAACAGTTATGATTGCGTCACACGTTTCCATTACTATTTTTCCGAGAGTGCGAGGATGAATAGCGCACGTATATTTTAGCTCTTGAAAATCCATCCCACTGGCTAAAAACCTCAACGTTACAGATAATATTTCATTCACTGAGATAGCTTGTCTCATGTTAGTATCTGTTTTTTTAATAAGAGGTCCAACCATCTGTAATAATGATTCGTAAATATGGTCATCCATTCGGAGAAAATGTTTGAAATCATTTGGTGCTGTAGCCTGTAATACACTTTGCAAATGCTCATGGGTAAAGCGGTACCTTAACTTGTACCATTCTTGACACCAAATTCGTTTCTTTTTATTATTTTTATTCAAACATAAAGCTAACGTAAGAGCCAAGAACGCTTTGTCTTTGACAGATTCCATTTTGCACAAAATTGACTTTTGACAGTCGCGAGTCGCGAAATGACAGGAAGGCATAGAAGTACATATACATAGACCACCACGAAATCACAGGAAGGCGTGGCCATGCTTGACGGAGAGGCTTGATGCGGGCTGTCAAGCCGCTAAGCATAGACAATAATAGACAACAATAGACAACAATAGACAAAAAAACTACGTGCTTGCGATCAAGCCGCTTGACCGTGTCCACGTCCCATAACGGAATTATACAGTACTTAACCACAGATATACAAACAGTACCTACCGTGCGGAGCAGAGCAGTAGACAAGGTGTAAAAAGTAGACAAGCAATAGTCAAGTCCATTTAAAAAAGATGCGACTGTCGACAACATAATTGCTCTCAGCCTACTCTATTCATTCACTAGCCCAGGGCTAGGGCCCAAACTTTTTTCAACTGTGACGCCCTAGGGAAGTTGCCATATTTTTGCGAACCCCCCCCCCCCCACCCCGGTGACTAAAAATCTAAGCCCCCCGCCGCTCATTTGTACCAAGCGTAGTATTTTGAAGCCCCCCCCCCCTGAACGGGTCACGCAGTATAGGTACGTTTAAAACTCCAAATAGTATCTATATTTATTATTAGTATCTAATTTTTTATTAGAAAATAAAGAACACAACATAAAAACAAAAATGGAAGCAAACAAAAATGATAAAAAAAGATTTTTTTTCTTTTGTATTAATGAGAAGGATTTGTTTATTGTTTTTGTGTTTAATTCGTAGAACTCCATTTAATTTTTTTATAAATTTAATTTAGATTAAATTTGATAATATTATTATTAAGTTCTGCAAGTGTTTTAGTTTTTTTATTATTGTGACAGCTGTTTCGGCTTACAAGGCCATTTTCAAACTGTTTGAAAATGGCCTTGTAAGCCGAAACAGCTGTCACAATAATAAAAAACTAAAACACTTGCAGAACTTAATAATAATATTATCAAATTTAATCTAAATTAAATTTATAAAAAAAAAAAAAAAAAAGAGTAGGATTTGCTTGCTTTTCTGAGCATAGTTTCTCAAAACGTTGAAGTTGTTTGTTGAAGTTTCGAAATCGCCACTCTCGTCTCTGCCTCTCAATTTATTTTTGATCTGTACTTATTCTTAATTACTGCAACTGCAGAGAAACCTGTCTCACACAAGTATGATGTCGCAAACGGTAATAAAACCCTTAACGCTGCAGTGCTGATGGAACTGTAGCGTTGGAACTGGACTGAAAAGTAAAGACCGAAAGGTTTACAGCGCAGTTCAATGTGAGACTTTGTCGCTCCGAAGTGTGCGTGTGGAAGACGCCATAAAGATTGCCTCACGACGCCCCTGGGAGGATCCCGCGGAGCCCCGGGGCGTCGCGACTCACAGTTAGGGAAGCCCTGCACTAGCCCAAAAAAACTATTATAAAAATAAAAATGTCCTTGAAGCAGAAAAATGTCGAAATGTTTTCCGAGGGCAAGGTTCATCTGCCTAAGAAAAAGAACTTTTACAGTTTATTTCCTTAAGATGAAACTTGTTAATCTGAGAAGAAGCAACCCAAAATTACAAGAAAAATTCCAAAACATGATTGTCCCACAGTACGACGATGAATTCCGACATTTTTCTGCCTATTTTGAACTCATGTTTACATATGTATCAAAACTTTAATTTCACCAAAACAATAAGACAATACAGGATAACACTAATCAATAACATGAATAAGTTTGTCGATATAATAAATAACATTTATACGTTCTGGAGGAAGACATATGCCAAGTATGTTACATAATAACCTAAAATCTGTCAATACACTTTAAACTTGAACTTACGTAGGTAGATTGAAAATATTTGCTTGTAACTCGCTAACACTACACTGGCTTTATAATTTTATCACGAAGAACTTTAATAAGCAACATTTTCGACGCGAAATGATAGTATTACGACAGCAAATAACAACCCGCGTGCATAAATAAACCACTCTCATTTTGTTTGAATGATCTGAAAAAGGTCAAACGAAACCATTTTGCCCTCTCTTTCTGTTACACAAGTCACTATGGTAGAGAGCGAGAGATCAAACCAATCCTTCTACTCTAACCAATGAGATCTGAGCTATTAGCCACATTATTCGTTTTCTATAAGAATAATGAGGTGGGCGTGGCGGTTTCAAATGTGTTTCAAGACCAAAGCTGAGAGAAATGCCCCTGGTTCCATGTTAACTCAAAATATGAAAATTCATCGTATGAATTCTCAGAACAAATTTTTCCAACACATGACAATTCAACACAGTCATAGCTCATCTTATCACAAATTCAGAACAATACAAACTAAAATTAGTACATTTTCATCACACAGGATTCAGCACACTTTTTGCAGATTCACTTTTACCAATTTTAGCGCTAAAACTTGCCTTCCATTTAAAGACTGTTCAAGCTTGTCAAAATAAATAAACAATTAGAACGTTACACAATAAATATTTAAAACGTACCTATTTTCTTATAATACCAAAATATCGATTGAAAAATGCGCATTTCGCGTTAAAAAAAATCACGTAGGTATTTTGAATAAAATTGATGGATTTCCCATAAAAATTCGCGTTGTCAATGATCTTAAAATTATTATCATGGAAAAAAATTTCATTGGAAGGGGGTGGGGGGGCAGGTTTTGATGTGTGCGGAGAAGTATGAAAGAATTTTGATGTTTTACTTTTGACAGGTCTGTGGCTGAGTTGACATCGCGTTTGGGTCCCACCGAGGTGTAGTGTGTTCAATTTCTCGTCTGGCTAGGTTCTCAATCACAACACAAGCAATGTTGTCCGCTTACTGTGGTGGTAGTAGGAGATTTTCAAACATTGTCAGGTTATTCGTAAACCGGGGATGTTTGTCTTTCTTTAAATAAAAAATTATTTCCTCAAATTCGAAAATCATTTGTTGAGGTTTTGACCCACTTATAAATAATACATTTAATTTTATCCATTGGGTTAATTACTCGTATAACTAATAGTTTCTAGTAATTTTGCGTAAGAATCACGTACGTCCTTAAAAGGATAGTATAGATAGTCCCTATAAGAGGACATATAAGATTCTGCATAGCCGAATTTTATATGTTCTCTTAGAAATTTATTATCATTTCCTAATGTTTTTATAAAATGTATCACCAAATCATTTAAAAAATAATGTTTGAATAATGCTTATATTTATTTTTAATAAATTCGTGCCTCAAAAATCATAAACGTAACGTAATAAGATATATTAAAATTCTAGCAATGTATTCTTTCTCCGCGCTTATCAAGAGATTTTGGATTTTTATTACATGCCTACAAATATTCTATAAATTGCCGGCGGTACTGCAAACCAATCGTGAACCGTAGATCTCTGCTTGGTCGACAGAGATGAGAGATGCGCGCACGGTGGCGAATTAGCGAACTAAACTCAGGGGCGGAAGCATTTTAATGTGCTGCAACAGTTTATTCTAATACTGGTGGATACTATATCACTATAATACTGTAGGTACTTATATTATTGGGGTTATTTCAATAATGAAAAAAATGTGCCATAATAATTTTTTTTGTAGGTATAATAATGTAAAATATGGAAGGACCTACCCTACCCAATAAAGACTCCATCGAAATGCTTGGAGTAAGTTTATCATACCGGTTTAGACAAGGACTCCGGCAAGGACTGCGGTCCGTCTGATTGACAATCCATTGTTAAAAGACCGATTGACCGATTGCACAGACGCACTGTCGACATGCTGAGTCTGTTCTACAGGTATTTTGATGGAGCCGGCTCTAAAGAGCTTGCAGCATTGATCCCTAATTCACTGGTGCACGTGCGTGAACGTCAACGTACACAAGCGGAACACCCGTTCAAAGTTGATGTTGGCTTCATGAGAACGGGCCGCTTCTTCGACTCGTTTTTGTGCAAGACGCTTCGCATGTCAAACGAGCTACCGGCATCTGTTTTTCATCCTTCATACAATCCAGGCCTTTTCAAGAACCGCATAGACGTGATAATCATATGCTAATCAAAATGCGTTACATTGATATGCTTGGTGTTACTTTAAGTGACCAGCTTAGCACGGGGGCTCCATCGAAGCCAGTCAAGTAAGCCTCTCAGAAGCCGGGTGTTCTGTACAGGGCCCACATATACTTTACAGTACACAATTTCTGACTCTGTTTAAATCGCAAGTGGGCCTCAATGTTGAATAAATTAATCAATGTTAAATAAATTCCCCATATCTTAACAACCGGATTGCTATCTTCATAGAACAGGCTTCAGGTGGGAATTTTGTCACTGTTCTATCAGTATTTCAGCGTAATTGATCGCCCAACATTTGAACACGGTTAAGATTTATCACACGAGTGTGCAAAATTTCCTAACTGTACTGTCAAATGTAGGCTTACGGCTGAAATGCTGGCGCACACTGCAACAAAACCACTAACGTTAGTTAAATACAATTCTCAGTGACGGACATTATTAGTCCAGTCCGCGGAAATTTAGAAATGGCGCTTGGAGATAAAAATGCTGTTTAGTAAGATTAAAAACAAATCAAAACACAAGGCATTGTTCAAAATATTTATTTGTAAATTAATATATCCATAATATGCATGTAAAAGCACTTATGGGTATGTAATGTTATAAGTAAATATGAATTATGATGATAACAATCAGTCCCTTTGCATAAAATATATTTATTTAACTTAATTCCACTTCTAATAAAAACATACATTGTAATATACATTTTGCTTTAAACTCGTGCGATAGGTTTATAGTAATAATCTCTACACAATGTTGACAGACAAATGACCGGAATAAAATCAACGTGAGAATAATATTATATTAAAAAGTTTTTAATATAATATTATTAAAATCAACGTGAGAATAATATTATATTAAAAAGTTTCTCAGTATAAATACTGAGCTTTCAGAATTCGCCACAAGATGTCGCCACTTCCGTTGGCATTTCGCACTTGGATGGGCCCAGGCCACAAATAAATAAGCACAAACTCGACAACCAAAATTCACACATCTTCGGATCTACCGGATCTGCCCTGATGATGGACACTGCAACGCTGTCCGAAACGTCGGCTAAAGAAGGAGTTAGCGCAACACGGCATAACACCCCAAAAACAAACAACAAAAATGCTTTTGGCCGTGAGAATCTAAAAACTTACCTATTAAAAAGTTAATTAAAATTATACTTAATTTTATTCGAATTAATTCTTTTAATAACTTTTGAAGGATATACCCATCAATGATAGTTAATATTAATAGTTATCTTTCACAAATAATAATGTGTGTGAAAGCTATTTATAAACAAATTACATCATTTAAAGAGTAATGGCTTTAAACATTAATTGCATAAAATAGTATGAGAATATTCATGACAACAATATAAACAGTAAATAGGGCTAGGGTACTGAGCCGCCCGGAGTGCAGGTCAAAGTGCTTTCACCGTACTACAAAGAATTATTATAAAAAACCAAAAAATCGGCTAAGGAAAAACATTTCCAATTCGCGTGGTTTAAAACAGGCAAAATGCTAATCCGAAAAGGACTGGGTTAAAAAATTAAACAAATTGAAAATGAAAATGACTGTTAAAAATGGTGTATGGTGTAAAATGTAGGTCACTCAGACCTCAAAATAACATTATCTTTATTTTGCATACCACCATGGCTGGTGTAGGTACTTACAATGAACTTTAATAGCACACAACAACATAATACAACCAATGATACTTCTTGATCCTGTATTCGTCTAGGATAACTTGAAACCTGTAAATTTGACTATCCTGAAACGGGAATCCTTCCTAGTTGGACAGTCAAAATCATAAAATGTAATCAATATTATAGTATAAAAAAATAAATAAATAAAAAAACTCTGTGATTCTATTATACACGTAATACCCGGAGGTTGAAAATGAAACACATGCGGCGGTGGTGGGTCCAGATTGACCCGGCTGAAATGATGAAATTAAAAGGCTTTTTATGCATTTTTCGTTCATATTCTTACTTTTATATGATATTATTGTAGTTCCTCATTAACTCATAATGGATGATGATCTGGCGTGTAGGTAGCACAGATCATCCAGGGAATATAATATTTCCCTATGAAAAATATATTGTGGATTAATAAACTATCTCTGCAGGGAGAAAAATAACAAACCAGTCACCAAAATACAAATGAACAGAAAAACTCACCCAAGAATGGCATTCACAAATGGAGGTCTTCTATTTTTGTCATCAGCTTCGGTTTCAGGCAGCAATCAGCAATCACTTTGCATTTGCACTCGAAAAGGTTATAACCAGCTCACAAGAGAGAAGAATTCTTAATGATAGAGATGAATCAGCACATTCATCGTAACACAGTGTCGAATTTGTGACATTTTATTTTGTCAAAAAATATATATTTTAATTATTTTTATCTTAAATAGACCTCTTTTGACGAAATATCATGTCTCAGATGAATCTACTGAACAGATGTAACAGGTGACCGCAATTTGGTTATCATTCACCTGCAGAGAAAATACTATGCGAAATTGACAAGAGATGTCGCTTTTTGTCTATTCTATTTTAAAAAATTAATTAATTAATTATGTTTGTATATTAAAATAATTTTAAATTAAGTTTTAAATCTAATGCTTCTCCATACTCCCCGCCTTGGAAGTTCTCAGAACTTGCAAAGAAGTAAGAGAACAACGTACAAATAAATAAACGTCAAATCATTTCAAGTGACTCTATTCACATATAATATCCAAGAATTACGTCGGAAGGTCACCAAAAAAAAAGCTTTCAACAGAACGAAAAGTATAAACTTAATAAAGTTCAACTGACAAGAGTACAATTAACTGTAACGGAATATCATGGCATAGTCGGAGATAATTTGAACTACCAAAAAAAATAACAAAAAATAAAAACAAAAAATAGAAGTAAGCAAATTATTGAGTCGGAAGGGGATATAACTTGATAACCGGTCGTTTGAAGAACCCAAATCGTGTCTTCACCGTCGCAACGCGAACAATTTTGTCCAATCCGGGATGGACCTCAGTGATTACACCCAAAGGCCAGTTCAACGGAGGGGAATCTTCCTGTCCCACTAGAACGACAGTTCCGATCTCAATCGGATGATCAGGGGTAGCCCACTTCTGCCTGACTTGCAAAATGTGCAGATACTCCACACGCCATTTTTTCCAGAAAGACTGAACCATACTATCCAATAATCGTTTGCGCTGAGCGAAATTAATTTTACTGCCCGTCGGGATAGATGCAGGTAAGTATTGTAATGGTGTAGTCATTAAAAAATGCGCAGGTGTTATGATTTCCGGATCAGGGTCGGAAGATACGGCTGTGAGCGGGCGAGAGTTCATTATGCACTCTATTTGCACCAACACAGTCTGAAGCTCCTCATAAGTGAGAAGCTGAGTTCCGATCACTCGGTATAAGTGAGTTTTCATGCTTTTCACGTTAGACTCCCACATACCTCCGAAATGGGGTGCGCGGGGTGGAATCATTTTCCACTCGATACGACGCTTGGCGAGTTCTCGTTTTAACGCGGGCTCATATTCCGATTCAACTAAAAACTTGTAAAGGTCATCCAATTGTGCCTTTGCACCCACGAAATTGGTACCATTATCCGAATACAAGCACGACACAGGGCCACGCCGTGAAATAAAACGGCTGAAAGCAGCCAGGAAAGCATTTGAAGTTAAGTCAGAGACCAACTCAATATGAATGGCCTTGGTCACAAGGCATACAAACAGACAAATATATGCCTTCTGCGAATGTTGTCCTCTCCGACGAGCCAGCGTAATACGTAGAGGACCCGCGTAATCAACACCGGTGTGAACGAAGGCTTTTGCTTCAGTAATACGATATGAAGGTAAATCTGCCATCTTTGGGGTAGGA
This sequence comes from Hesperophylax consimilis, assembly GCF_061612785.1. Lineage (NCBI taxonomy): Eukaryota > Metazoa > Arthropoda > Insecta > Trichoptera > Limnephilidae > Hesperophylax > Hesperophylax consimilis. The sequence goes on along the minus strand of NC_142854.1, from coordinate 21,258,569 downwards.
TGTGATGGATTTGAGCGGAAGCAGCAGTTGCATTTCCGCACCCTTGCCCTAATAACCGTCCTAGCATCTAATATCCAATAGCGCTGACGTAATATAGACATAAGAAGTCCTGGACCGGTATGACAGTTCATGACATGAAAGTGATCTATGATAAGATTTACAACACAGTCATGTTTAGGTAGTAATATCGGATGTTTAACCTCAAAAGGTAAGTCCGATTTAGAAAGGCGTCCCCCGATACGTAACAAATTGTCCTCATCAAGAAATAAAGACAAACCCTGAAGCCTTTTGGAGTGGAATTTGCCTTTCTGAAGTGCAGCAATATCATTTGAAAAATGAGCATTTTGCACGGAACGAAGTACAGCCTTTTCAGCAGTCACAAGATTATTGACAATTCCAGAGGAAGGTGATATCTTTTTTATGAATCGGAGAATATAAATGACACTCCTTAGTAGTTTATCCCAAGTGGATATACGCTGGGCCAGTTCACCCAGAACCGATTGTTCACCCAGAACCATTGAAGTGAGCACATTAACTTTGTGTTCAGGCATTTCACCGGTATTGGTGGGGCGAAACGGTTTTACTGGCCATTCCAAAGGTGGGTGGCGAATCCATGATGGGCCGTTCCACCATAAATCATGTGAAACGAGTTGAGAGGGTAGCATGCCACGAGAAAGGCAATCGCTCGGGTTTTCACTACCGGCGACATGGTAAAAATTTTCCGGAGACAAATTTTCCTGGCACTGAGCTACACGATTGCTAACAAACACCGACCAACGATGCGGTGAGGAATGTATCCAGGAGAGCGCAATGGTAGAATCTGAAAACGCGTATGTTCCTGCAATAGAAAGACGCGCACGATAACTCTCTTGAACCGTCCGTATTAATTTTGACATCAAAACTGCGGCACAAAGCTCCAAACGAGCGAGAGTTGTCACTCTCGTGGGAGAAACCTTTGATTTTGCACACAATAACCTCACTGAAATATTTCCAGAGAGATCAGTGGTGTGCAAATAAATCACGCAGCCATAACCATTCATGCTCGCATCGCAGAAGGCGACAACGAGCACTGTACTGTCCTTTAGGACGCCAACATGGCGGGGGATTTTTACTGTCGAAATTAAAGGAAATTCCTGTGTGAGAGCCGAAAACCTTTGAATAACGCTCTCAGGGGGTATATCATCCCAACCAATGTTACACAGCCATAGCTCCTTAATAAGTAATTTCGCATACAGAATGACAGGGGCGACCAAGCCGAGAACATCGAACAAGCGGGCTACTATGGAGAGTATGTTCCGCTTCGTGCACTTCTCCTGAACATAAGAAGACGTAAAGAAGAAGCTGTCATCAGCTGGTTCCCACGAAAGGCCTAACACCTTAGCGGCATTGTTAGAACCAACAGTAAAGTCCACTGGGCTTCGGTGAGAATCTGGAAGATTCTCAAGTACCACTGAAGAATTACTAGTCCATTTTACCAAATCAAAGGCACCGGACTTAAACAACGAGATCAATTCTCGCGACAGACGTACGGCACTGGGTTCATCTACAATAGAATATACCAGGTCGTCCATATACAACTTAGACTCTGCCACATTGGCAGCGTCCGGAAAATGTTGTCTCATATCCTGGGCCAACTGTCGAACAGTGCGCATTGCCAAGTATGGACTAGCTGTTAGTCCGAAAGGGACCCGATTGAATTGAAAGGTTTGTATGGGATCGTTGTCCGCGAACCGAAATAGAATTTTCAAATATTTGCGATGCTTGCTTGGAACCTCAATCTGCAAATACATCTGCTTTATGTCTGCAGTAATAGCAATGGGAAAAAGACGAAAGTCTAACAGAAGCAAAAACAGATCGGCTTGCAAATTCGGACCAGTATAAATCACGTCATTTAATGACAATCCTGTATGTGTCTTAGCGCTCGCGTCAAGTACAATCCGAGGCATAGGTTTATCCGGGCGAGTGACAGCGTGATGCGGAATGTAATATCCGTCATCGGTAATATCCGACCTTGAAACTTTTGCTAAATAACCGTTTTCAATGTACTCATGAATAACTTTATTATAATTCTCCCGCAAAGCCGGTGAATGTTTAAATTTTCGCTCCAAAGCCATAAATCGGCGCTGAGCAGTAGCAAGGGAATTACCCAATTGCTTCGGGTCTTTACAGAAAGGTAAAGCAACAGAATACCTTCCGTCGACGGTGCGAGAAATGGATGATATAAATAAATTCTCACATTCCGTCTCTTCCGGACTTAGAAATTGCATGTTGGGTATTTCCTCTAACAGCCAAAATTTTTGTACTAAGTCATTAAGCGCAAGTGCCGAAAATGACGTACTTGTATTAAGCATATTACTAGGGTAGTCACCCATTAATACAAAACCGAAAGTAGTCGCTAATGCCGGAGGTTCGCCGTTACCAGATTCAACCCTGTTCCCTAAATAAATATATGGGAACAGTTGTGCACCTAATACTATATCCACGCATCCAGGAATATTCCACGTTAAGTCAGCGAGAGGTATACCCTTTAAGTAACTCATATCACCCTTGGTTATATAGTGATTAGGTAGCTGATCTGTAATACTGTCAATGACAAGCGCATAAATATTATATTTATTATTCGGGTACACGCGGGACTCAATGTCCAAATAAACGTAACCCAAAATTGGTTTGGATGCTGAACCGATTCCTTTTACAAAGGAATTGTTTAAAGGAATTATTGGTAAGTTGAGGATCTTGCAACAATCAACAGTAATTAAATTGTTCTGTGAACCGTTATCCATTAAGCACCGAACAATAACTTTATTTCCATTTTTACTCTTTGCGAATACTTGCGCGGTTGATAATAGAATCGTATTATGTGTCGCTTTCACAGAAAGGGAACATGAGTTATTTATGTTTAGCGGAGGTTCTTCTAATTGTGTATCACAATTTTCAGATGTCCCTGTAGATGTTCGCGACGTGTGTGCGTGGGTACTTGATGGAGTTTTAGCATTGTCATCAGCACTGCCAAAATGCAACAAAGTGTGATGACGTTTTTTACAAAACTCACAAGTTAAAACCGATTTACACGCGTTTATTGTATGCCCTCCACTAAGGCAATTTACGCAAGCATGTTTTGACTTTATAAATTCAAAACGCGCCTGTGAAGAGCTCATATTTTTAAATTTAACGCAATCTTTAATTGTATGATTAGTTTTATTACAAACAAGACAACAATTTGTGCGCGAAGCCGTAAACCGAGGTACATTCTCGTTGCTAGCAAGGAACGATTTAAAATTTTTATTAGAACGAAATGACGACGTAGTGGGCAGTTTTTTACCGGCTTCATTTGAATTGCTTAAACGTTCTAAAATCTTAACCTGATCTTGAACAAACGAGACTAAATCGTCATATGTCGGAATCTCTTTATTCCTGACTGACAGCTCGAAAATCTGTGCGATTTGAAAATCAATTTTTCTAAATGCACAATGAAATAATATAAAATCAGTTAAATTTTCAATCTCTAATTGTTTTAACGCTGCTACTGATGCAGAAAAATTTTCAATAAAAAAGTCAAGACTGCCAGATGTATTTGTACAATTTTTTGCATCAAGAATATTATTTAAATAATGTGTGCCTAGTGCACGTTTATTTTGAAATTTGTTTACCAAAGCATTCCAGATTATATTGTATGTGTCACCTCCAGGTACAATGCCTGAAGTAACCTTTAAAGCGCCGTGTGTCAATTTACCAATTAAATATTGAACACGCTGGGCGTCGGTTAATTGTCTATTATTATGTACATTAGATTTGAAAGCTTGGTAGAAAGTAGGCCAATTTCCCATTTTACCATCAAATGATGGTAATTCCAAAGGTGGCAATTTAATAATACAATGATCCCGCGAATCGTTGCGTGACGCGTTTTGAAGGTTAAATCGACTTCGTTTGACCTTCAAATAAATATCATCAAATGCATTTAATTGTTGGAAATCCGGTTTAAATGAGTCGTCCAAAGTCAACTGACGGTCGTTAAGTTTGTCAATAACAGTTTCAAACTGAACTCTCAAGTCTTCAATCATATCCGACTTTGTCATGAAGTCTTCATTTTTTCTTGACTCGAAGGTATTTAAATTATTTGATAAATTATACAATTCATTCATCCGCAAAAAAAGATTTTCCTTTTTTGCCGTCAAAAGAGTCAACGTTCTATCCTGAATATCTCCAGAAACTTCTTCAGCAATTCTCGGCATTTTTAATGAGATGACAAAATATTCTTAACCAAAAAAAGTTTACAATAATGTTGTAAGTATTGTAAATTAGAATTCTCCAAAAATTACGACAATTCCAATATATTATATGTTTCGAATCTACCAAAGAATACGTAAAAAAACGAAACTAAATTCACTATACCTAAATAATATTAAGTAATTTGAGCTTTAATGAAATTTACCAAAAAAATACGCAAATTTCTAATGCTAGAAAAATTATTTATGTATGCTAGAAATTGGTACTGATAGGTACTTCTTAAATCCTCAAAAAAATTACGTGAATAGAACATCCATTTATCATGTTTCCAAATCTAAATCACTAAATATTAATCAATTTTCGCTAGCAATATATCCGAGCTACGTAGGACCAAACTTATGGATGATGATCTGGCGTGTAGGTAGCACAGATCATCCAGGGAATATAATATTTCCCTATGAAAAATATATTGTGGATTAATAAACTATCTCTGCAGGGAGAAAAATAACAAACCAGTCACCAAAATACAAATGAACAGAAAAACTCACCCAAGAATGGCATTCACAAATGGAGGTCTTCTATTTTTGTCATCAGCTTCGGTTTCAGGCAGCAATCAGCAATCACTTTGCATTTGCACTCGAAAAGGTTATAACCAGCTCACAAGAGAGAAGAATTCTTAATGATAGAGATGAATCAGCACATTCATCGTAACACACAGTGTCGAATTTGTGACATTTTATTTTGTCAAAAAATATATATTTTAATTATTTTTATCTTAAATAGACCTCTTTTGACGAAATATCATGTCTCAGATGAATCTACTGAACAGATGTAACAGGTGACCGCAATTTGGTTATCATTCACCTGCAGAGAAAATACTATGCGAAATTGACAAGAGATGTCGCTTTTTGTCTATTCTATTTTAAAAAATTAATTAATTAATTATGTTTGTATATTAAAATAATTTTAAATTAAGTTTTAAATCTAATGCTTCTCCACATAACATATCCCCTGTGTTTCTTGTATGAACATGAAAGTTTTAGAAATTAGTGTTCCGTAAATTTTGCGGTTCGTCGATATACAGCGGCGCGGACATGCCGCGCAACAGCTAATCAACGACTGAATCGAAGACGGCCCCGACGGCCGATGCGGGTGCCGGGCGATGGTCAGGGGAATGAGGAGGGCAGCGCGGGAGAGGGGGACAGGAAGCGTTCGTCAGCGGAAACAAACATTTTTATTTCTATAATTATTAAAATTTTCGATGGTGTGCATTTACAAGAATATCGTGTATTATTTAAAATACCAGAAATAAATCACGTATTTGATAATTTCCTTGTGGCTGTACCTCTAATAGAAAGATGTGTAAAGAGAAAATAAATTCAATTTATAGCCATATTAAACGATGATTGCTTATGCAAATATTAGAAAATATTATATAATGGCATTCAAATTCAAGTTGAGTATTTACTTCCTCACACATTTATTTGTCACAATTAAAACCATTGAATGACACACATTAAAATATACTAAAACTTTTATTTTTCAATATAACAAATTTAAATTAACAATTTTCATTTAAAAAAAAGGAATAAAAGCAATATTCTAAATACGAAAATACAAAAATGATTCGACGATTAATAAAATTTATATACATACACAAAACACCAAATGGATTTATTATTACAAATTCAGCGGCAAAATAATTATATAGCACTACCAATTATAAAAAGTTTAACAGTTTTTTATTAGTTAAAATATATTAAAAATGCTAAAATTCACAAAAATAATTCATCGATATATTATATCATTCAATAAATGTCATCGAAACGTATATTGCTAAAAATATAGCGGAAGCGATCTCTAGATAAAGCGGAGGGGAAAAAATGCTGCCGGAATAAATCCTCGGTAGTCCAAAGTTCGCTTAGTTCTAACTTTCGGCCGCGATTTCTTCCTGAAGCCAAAAGAACTCCAAAAAATGCATACATTTCTGTCTTCGTAATGTTAGGAAAGCTGGAATTTTTCGGATTGAGCTGACAGAATTTATTCGTATTTTCAATAATTTCCTGCACCATTTCATTTGAAATAAACAAATCAAAAGCATCTCTGATGGATACTATGTTCTGGCTACCGTTTTTCAATCCAGGGGTAGAAGAAATAATGTTATGGCTTCTGGTACGTAAGCTGGCTGGTTGCGCAGAATTCCATTGGAATCCGGAATTCGACACGTATAAATGTTGATCTGCAACGGATTCATTCGAATTTCCTACACTAACTTCATTATCACTTCCATTTCCACTTTCAGATATTTTCTCTAGTAATATTTCTTCCGGATCACTTTCAAATTCTGGATCTAATGTTTCGAATTCCAAGTCGCCATCATCACTGATCTCACTGTTCGAACTGTTAAGTAGCTTTTTGATCTCATTATCAGATAAATAATTTTGCTTTGCCATTGCGTTCGTACGCTACGAAAAAAAAAATTAAAACAAAGTCACAAACAAAAATCACATTACTAGAAATGTGCCCGAATGGTTGACAACATCTGCGCGGGACTTTGAGAGACAAAGACGGAAGGACAGAGCGAGAGATATGCTGTTTCGTCGGCTGCTCGAATTCAACTGAGAAGAAATGAGTTTTTGCGTGTTTTTAAACACAATTATTCTTATAACTTTTTTAAAACGTGTCCGATTTTAATCATTTTTGAGTCGAAATATGGGTAAATATTTGATGAAAGAATAGACAAAAGGAAATTAGCCTAAACGAGATATTTGCGGCAAAATCTTTTTTTTTTAAAACACTGGGTCAAACCAGACCCACCACCGGAGTCGAGGTGTTAACACTCCAGGTTCTCTTACAATATTTAACCAAAATATAAGATCCCTTAAAAAATACTATGACGATAATACTAAGTTGCATAATCTTATGCAACTTTTAAACAGATTTCAAAATTATAATACTTACAGAATGTTGGATTTCAACCGCTTTTACAAAAAACACAAAAATAATTATACTAAATATCACACATTAAATAAAAAAAATCAAAATGTTGGCATTGTTCTATACGTAAATAATAGTCTTAACGCCTCTGCATCATAAATTGATTTAGTAAATATAAACTGTCTACAAATAATCTAATGTGTGTATTCTCGTCCTATACAGATAACAAGCCATACATAACATTACACTATTTATAATGGATCTGGATTCTCACCTAAAAAAACTAACTTCATTCAAAAACATAATCATAGCTGAAGATCTAAACATTAACATACCTCCTAATAGTCACCCTCAAAACATTGAATACCAACTGATGCTTCTGGAACATGGCATTATAAGCACCATTAATACTCCTACCGGGGTAACCGAAGACTCAGAGTCATATATCGACCACATTATGGTTAAATCAAAAAGACAAATATATATTGCACTATACGAATCGAAAATCACAGATCACTACACAAAAACGATAGGCCCGACTTCCCCAAATATAAACTCAACTTTCCAAAATAACACCGCAAAAAAAAAAAATTACTACGTGAACCTAACACAATGTTAAGAAAAACAGACATTGGAACATCTAACAAAAATGAACTCAACAGAAGAAGCATGGAATTATTTTTTAACATGTCTACAAACTCTCATTAAACAAATACAAAAAGAACACCCACATGTATCCCTCATCGCGAAGTAAGACTTAAAAAATGGATTACTCAAAGCATCATAAATATAAATCATTAGAATAATAAAGGCCGAAAAGATATATATATATATATAGGGTGGGACAGATGCCGGGTGTACAATAATATAAATATAATGAGATGCTTTAAGTACAACGGGTTTAACCATAAAGCGCTAAATTGTAAAAATGAGATTTCATGTCCAAAATGTGCAAAATCCCATGACATCGAAAACTGCGACGAAGGGTATGATTGTTGCATCAATTGTAAAAAGGCAAACGAAAGATTGAAATTAAACTTAAAAATTAATCACCCTATATGGAGCAAAGACTGTCCAGTATATTGTCGTAAACTTGAACAAGAGAACAGAATGGTAAATTTTTTAGATTAAATTCAAACTTCTTTTTATTTATTTTATTTATTTATTCATAGATGTACATATATATTACAATACATTTCAAAATGATCCTTTGTCTGTCCAACTGGGAATGATACCCGTTTCAGGACAGCCAAATTGTATATTCAGTTCATAATATTTTTAACAAGGAAATAGTAAAAAGGTACAGTGAGATATGTTCTATCGAATATTTAAGATGAGAAAGAATACATACATAATTTAAAAATATATACAACAAAGAAAAAATAAGTAAGGTGATCATATGTTTCCAAAATTGCAATAATAACCTCAATAACACGAGTACGTTTAATCACAGTGCCCATAAATATACCAAACCACTCATACAGTGCCAAACTGCCGAAGCGCTGTGGTACAAGTCGAGTACCTATGTACATTAGGTACCTCTCGCTACCTTCCTGTAGTTGCAGGGGTTCGGAACTGTGGATTTTAATATTTTAGATAAGGAGTTAAGTCCTTTTTTTTTCAAAGAATTACTACATTTAATTACATCGATAATTGCATTCAGAAGACGATCACAATTTTGAAATTCTTTTCAGGTCTTTTTGTAGAACATAACAATTGCATTTTAGAAATTACACAATTATTATTAACAATTGCATAATAGAGTTTCCACATTTTTAAATCAATATATGACATATTAGTTCACATTGTATTTATGACTATTTAATTTTTAGTAAGTACCATAAGTAAGTTATAGAAAAAAAACCCATTTATAAACCAGAATAAAATTATGACATATGAATATCCAATGTATTTGTATAGAGCATTTCAAGGGAATTTCAAAATTTATATTTGAAATGGCTAGTCGTTATTTTACAAGAATCAAAGAACACTCGTTATATCACAAGGATAATAAAAAACAGAGCAAAATATATATATATATATATATATACATATATATACATATACATATACATATATATACATATACACACACACACATGTGTGTGTGTACATACACACACACATATATGTGTGTGCACATGTAACACACACACACATACATATACACACACACACCCATATACATACATATATATACCTACATACATATATATATATATTTTTTTTTTTTGCATAACTTAGACTTTTTAGTACATATTAGGTATGTGAGATTGCGTTAGCATATGTTCGCTCTTGACTCTCCCCATGTCTAGAAGCCAATTGCTAACCCATTTCCGTAAAGTGCTTGCACTTTTCAGTTTCCATGTATCGGGTATGATGTTGAACAATTTAGGCCCTAAGTAGGAGTATTGTCTTTGGGCATGTGATGTGTTTATAGTAGGTGGAACCACTGGATTCCTCCCTGCATGGCGGGTGTTGTGGAGATGATCAATGGATGAATATTGGTGTCGGTGTTTTTGTGTGTGTAAAATAATTTTTCTTATGTATAGTTGCCGTACATCAAGAACTCGCATCTCTCCAAATAATAAATCACTGGGATACCTGAAGGGTTTCTTAAGGATGACCCTTAGAAGTGATTTTTGTGCTTTTGCGAGAGGGTCCATTATTGTTTTGGAACAGCCGCCCCATCCCAAGGATGCATATTCTAGCAAAGAGTTACACAATGCATGGTACATTTGTTTCAGATCTTTTACGCGAAGAATATTTCTAACAGCCATGAATAGATGAGTAAGTTTTCTGATCTTTATGGAAGTTGAGACTATATGTTCGTCCCATCTCAGAGATATATCTATCATGATTCCAAGATATTTTATGCTATCGACACATTCTAAGTTTAAGCAATTACAAGTGGTTTGGTCATTACAATGGTGTACAAGGATGTTGTGTATTTCTTTTGGTTTTCCTGCTTGTGTTGCACTGAAACGGAGGAATTTGGTTTTATCTAAGTTAAGAGTGAGGAGATTGTTGTCTAACCATTGTTTAACCTTATTTAAACCTACTTCTGCTTTACTGTGAACAGCATTCCAGCTTTTGCCTTCATATAATAAAACTGTGTCGTCAGCAAAGGTGATGATGTGGTCAGCAAAGGAACTGTTACATAGATCATTAATATATATATTAAATAAAAGTGGTCCTAAAGTACTTCCTTGGGGTACACCGAATTTAATATTAGCTGAATCGCTTATAGTGTCGTTGATAAGCACTCTTTGGCTCCTGTTATCTAAATAGCTACACAACAGATTGAAGAGCTGTCCTTGTATACCAATGCGCTGTAGTTTTTTTAACAGAATTTTATGAGAGATAGTGTCGAATGCTTTAGCTAAATCCAGGAAGAGCGCAATGCATTTTGTACCTCTATCTATGTTATTAGAGATAATGTTTGTCAATTTAGCAATAGCATTTTCAGTGCCTAAACCAGGACGGAAACCGTATTGATTATTGGAAAGAATGTTTTTGTTTTCTAGGTATAGGGTGAGCCGATTCTTAACAATTTTCTCTATAATTTTAGACACAGAGTTGATCAAAGAAATAGGTCGGTAGTTGTTGATCTGTAATTTATCCCCATTTTTGTGGTGTAGAATAATAATTGATTGTTTTAAATGGTTGGGGAATTTTCCAGAGTTAAAACTTAGATTACAAATGAACGTTATGGGTGATACTATGGCTGGTTTTATAATTTTTAACAGGTTTGTAGAGATCTTATCTGGGCCACACGCATTGGATGACTTAAGTTCGTCAATAGTTTTCATCACTTCGTGTGTCGTAGTTCGAATGTTATCTATTTTATGCTCGGGATTACGGCCTGTTTCCTTAGCGAGATCAGTTTCAGTTGTGTTGATTTTATCGAGAATTTTTTGTGCCAGAGTGGTTCCCACTGACGTAAAATAGTTATTTGCAAAATTTACTATCTTTTTTAGGTCTGACGTGATAGTGTTATCAATGTGCAGTGATTTAATTTCAGATGATTTATTGATTTTGGTTTTAGTAATATTGCGAAATGCTTCCCATAGCCTTTTTGGTGTAAAGTTATTTTCGTAAATAATGTTTTTAAAATAGTTTTCTTTAGTTGAAATGATTAATTTTTTACACAAGTTCCTATACTTTTTATAGCGAGTTTGTAATATATTATTCTCTGGGCTACTTTTCGCCTTTTTGTGTAGTTGGTTCCTTCTATGAATTGATTTGACAAGGCCTGGGGTGATCCATGGTGTAAGTTTTAATTGTTTATTGGATATGAGTTTCTTACTAGTGTGTTTGGATATATAATCATGTAACTTGGTGATGAATTCCGTCATTGCTGAGTCAGTATCTCTTTGGTTTAGAACGTTTTCCCATTTTTCTGAATTTAAGTCCTCAAGTAGGTTAAGGTAGTTTATTCGAGGTATGTATTTAATTTTGGCTGCGGTGGGAGGCTTATTTTTAAGACAGAGAGCTGTAGTGTAGTGGTCAGAAATTGTGGTGTGAATAACAAATGAGTCGCAATGTTTAATTTTTTTAACGTTAATGTGGTCAAGACAAGATTTACTTGAACCCTGTTCTCGAGTAGGGCTGTTAATTGTTTGCATGAACCCATTTTCCGTTAACAGACACAGATAATCATCGGATTGACGATGGTACTCGGGAATCGTGTTAATATTTAAATCGCCTAAAATTATTTGCCGTTCTAATTGTTTTGAGTTGTTGATGATTGATTGTAGGGAATTCAAAAAAGTGTCAATATTTTGGAAAGAGGGTGATCTGTAGATTGCGAAAATACATAAGTTATTGTTCAATACGATTTTCATACAGTTTGCTTGTGGTAGTGATATTTCATCGACTTGAGTTTGTAGACCATCTTTGATGTAAATTACAATTCCACTTGATTTATTTAAATTTATGCTAGTGTGATATTCTGAGTAATTATTAATTAATTTTGAGGTGTATTCTGTACTTCATAACAATATATTCTTTAAACATCGCTAGTTTATTAGCACATATCGAAGAAGTCGAAGACATGCTAAAAGAATACAAACCGCACATGGTGATGATGAGCGAAACCTGTATTACAGAAGACATTAACGAAAATAAAATAACATTTCAGGGTTATTCGACAATTAGATGCGACTCATTTAGCAGGCATACAGGTGGAGTTATCATTTTAATTCAAAACAATATCTCTAACAAAGTCATAACAAATGCGGTCCTAGATAATAATAATACCTGGATACTGGCTATTGAAATTCAAAAGGATTTTAAGCGGGGAGTTTTTTGAAGAATGGTGTCGCAAACAAATAAATACAAGAGACTTAATAATTCTGTGGAGATTTTAATATTGATATGATGAAATCCAATACAAAAAGCACGAGATTACAAAGCATCATAAATTGCCTAGGTTGGAAGCAACTGGTCAACACTTATACAAGAATGGGAATAAACTCTAAAACAATGATTGATTTAGTCATTTCAAATGACTTTTATGCGGAAGTTAATGCTGTAGAAGAACTCAAAATATCTGATCACGAAACTATTGCTACTAAAATTAAATATAAAAGTCCGAAGCCACAGGGAATAATAAATATAAAGTATAGGAAAAAAATAACTATAATAAGGATACATTGTGTATAGCATTACAAAACAAAAAATGGATCTGCGATAACCAAGGAAATTTAGACGGAAAAGCCGATGAACTAGTAGGATATCTGAAAACAGTGGTAAATGAGCTAATGCCTTTAACTAATATTATATTAAAAGATACAAATAAATGGTATAAGAAATTCCTACATATTCTACAAAAACAAAGGGATACAGCCTATAAAGCCTGTAAAATACAATGCACTGAAGAAAGGAGGGAAACTTATAAGAAACTTAGAAACATGTATAGTACAGAAATAAAACATACCAAAAATTCGTATATCAGGCAAAAAATAATTACCTCTCAAAGTGACTCAAGAAAAATGAAGACTACACTTAAAGAAATTATAAGCGGCAAACAGAGGGAACTCTCATCCACATTGAAAAATCTCCTGATAAAAGATAAATGACGCCAACGGGACTCGAACCCGTGTCCCTTCGATTTCCGGTCGACAGCTCTGACCACTGAGCTATGGCGGCTTATCTCTTACCCGCCAAATGATTCAATATATACTAGTGTTTCATTCAACAATTACAGCTTGTTACATTTTTTCACCTGAAAACAACCAACTTTTATTTTATATGATCACCATCATAAATAACATAAAAAAGGGACAAACTACACAAACAAGTTAAACTGAACCCTTATGATACCTCTCAATTTTGAGGGATAGTACGCATTCACAGAAGAATAAAGATGAAACCATACAAAAATACTAATAAATGATGAAAAACTCTACTTCCACGACAATCCTTTACGTATCCTCAATTTTATAAACAAACACTACATTAATGTTGGAGTTAGCCTAGCTGAAAATATAAAAACTACGTTGCCTCTCAGAGATATCCAAGAACCTCAAAACAGTGCAACAAACATCAGTAGTGAAAATTACAACAGACATTTCAAATAACATAATATAACGCTAGAAGATACCAATACAAAAATTCAATCACTAAAGGATAACACAACTACAGGACCGGATGGTGTAGATTCTAAAACTATCTTAGCACTAAGTCAACAACTACTAAAACCACTCACATACTTAATTAATCTTAGTCTAAAAGAAGCAATTTTCCCTAGATTACTAGAAAAAGGTTTTATTATTACAATTTTTAAATCAGGACCAATAAATAATGTAAACAACTATAGACGTATTACGCTACTAAATACCATTTCGACAATTCTTGAAAAAACAGCTTCAACACTATCTGGAAACAAAACACATACTCTCGATCAACCAACATGGCCTCAGGAAAAACAGGAGCACAGTACATGCAATAGCTACTGTAACGGACTATATAAACAAATCAAAATATAAATCAATACAAAAAATCTAGACGCTAAGAAAAAAGTTATATCTTTTTACTTAAATCTATGTAAAGCATTCGACAGAATTTCAAACAAAAAACTATTCAAAAAGCTAAAAAACATAGGCAATAATGGAATAGAATTCGATCTAATTAAAAGCTTCATGTCTGACAGAATGCAACAACTAAAAATTGACAGCAAGACAAGTTATCCACTTTTAATCACATACGGAGTCCCACAGGGGACGATAATTGGCCCTCTATTATTCCCCATCTACATAAACGAATTATGTGAAATTGTAATGTACGTATAGAAATAAACCATAATAAAGTATATAAAGTATATATATTAATATATAAAAAGGTTCAGTGTGACAATTACATCTGTCGAAAAAGTCAAAACAATAAACACAAAACACACTTGAATTGATTTAGTTGTAATGTTGATGTTTTACCAGCAGTGGGACTCACATGACTTACAATTACTTTTTAGAGGTGTGTTGACTAGTCATTATGTTGGGTTAACATGCATAACTGAATAAAATATGATATATTTTCCTTACTTATTTTTACATTTTCATTTTTATCTCTTTTCTAAATTAACAACATTTACAGTATCGGAAGCCAATGGATAATAAATGAAAAAAAAATAATAACTATAAAAATTACACATTTTCCTGTTCACGTCAAAATTTTGAAATCCACAAAAAAATTGTTGGTAATAACAGGAAATATGTCTAGTTTGGAATTAATAGCGACCAAGCAAGCATAATTGCAACTTGAATTCACATGTAACCCCTATTTATAATAAATTAAGTCTCTTAATTAATCTTCTCGGATGTGGCTTGCAGAGTTTAACTACGTTTTTCCAGTTTATATGCATATTTTAGTATGCCTACATCGGCAATTATTTATATTATTATTGTGAGTATTTAAAAGAATGTTATTGTGCCATGAACCAAAAGGAAAAGAACGACAATAGATAAATCGTAGCATTACTATTTATTTCTGCCATCTGATAGTTGTATGAGTATATACAAGCGTATATAAAAAAGCACGATTCGTAATTTTGCTTATTTGACTAACCAAAACAAAATAAAGATTTGCAAGAAGAAACTTTATTGCTTACATAGGTGCTTAATAATAAAAGAAAAAAAAAATGAATATGAAATTTTTTTAAATTTTAAATAAGATATTAAATAATTAGTATAGTACGTATGCGTAAGTGTATTGTTAAATTTGAGTTCCGTGAGCAGGAGTAGTTACAATGAGGACATGAATAAGGTTTTTCGCCAGTATGTGTGCGTAAGTGCACTGTTAAAGCTGATTTTTGTGAGCTGGAGTAGTTACAATGGAGACATGAATAAGGTTTTTCTCCAGTACGAGTGATTAAGTGCCTTTTTAAACGAGATTTTTGTGAGCAAGAGTAGTTACAATGGGGACATAACTAAGGTTTTTCGCCAGTATGTGTGCGTAGGTGCACCGTTAAATCTGACTTATGTGAGCAGGGGTGGTTACAATGGGGACATGAATAAGGTTTTTCGCCAGAACGGCTGCGTAAGTGAAGTGTTAAATGTGATTTTCTTGAGCAGGAGTAGTTACAATGGGCACATGAATAAGATTTTCACCAGTATGGGTGCGTAAATGCACTGTTAAAGCTGATTTTTGTGAGCTGGAGTAGTTACAATGGAGAAATGAATAAGCTTTTTCTCCAGTATGAGTGATTAAGTGCCTTTTTAAACGAAATTTTTGTGAGCAAGAGTAGTTACAATGGGGACATAAATAAGGTTTTTCGCCAGTATGTGTGCGTAAGTGCACCGTTAAATCTGACTTCTGTGAGCAGGAGTGGTTACAATGGGGACATGAATAAGGTTTTTCGCCAGAATGGGTGAATAAGTGCCCTTTCAAATTTGTTTTTTGTGAGCAGGAGAAGTTACAATGGGCACATGAATAAGGTTTTTCTCCAGTATGAGTGATTAAGTGCCTTTTTAAATTTGATTTTTTTGAGCAAGAGTAGTTACAATGAGGACATGAATAAGGTTTTTCGCCAGTAAGTTTGCGTAAGTGCGCCGTTAAATCTAACTTCTGTGAGCAGGAGTAGTTACAATGGGCACATGAATAAGGTTTTTCTCTAGTATGAGTGATTAAGTGCCTTTTTAAATTTGAGTTCCGTGAGCAGGAGTAGTTACAATGAGGACATGAATAAGGTTTTTCGCCAGTATGTGTGCGTAAGTGCACTGTTAAATATGATTTGTGTGAGCTGGAGTCGTTACAATGGAGACGTGAATGGGGTTTTTCTCCTGGATGTGTCTTCAGGACCATTATCACATCTGGAAAAGATGGCAGATAAAGCTCAGTATGTAGGTATCGAAACGATAAGATTATTAAAACTGATTCAGAACAAAAAAAATCCATTTTACCTGCAGTCTCTGTATACTTAATAATTTCAGAGTGCTCTAAGCATTCCTTTTTAACATCTGGCAGGTCTATGTCTATTTCCGTATAAGGGATTCTTCCTCCATCTTCTTCTCGGGATCCTGGTTTTTCCTTAATGGGTTCAGTCTCCACATTAATGCTACCTGAAACAGAACAAGAACAAAATGTTCATATATATAAAGACATGAGAGCTTTGTGTGTGATTACTTGTTTCCGACTTTATATCCCGGTTATATCTTCCCCATCGAAAAAAGTAAACCGTTCCACACACTTTTCCACAAATGATTATCAATCCACATTATGCATGTGCATTTTATAAGGATTATAAATACAAAACAATACAAGAACAACACGTCAACCCACCAGAGATCAAATGGGAAAATAATTGACTCCAGATATTTTCATATCAGAGGGTTCGGCTCGGTAGATCTCCTAACTGTACCTATAAATCCTAATGATCCCTCAACATTAATATTTAAAAAATCTTTCGTAATCCTACATGTATTTAAAATGACTAGATTTTTTTCATTTTTATATATATAAATTCTTTGAAAAATCTAATACGCCTAAATTTTGAATGAGAGAGGTAGGTATAATGCCGGTAGACGAAAAACCAAATGGTTATTTATTTATTTAAACGCCATAAAATGGCATTTACAATAAAGTGATTACAGAACAAGTAATGTGTACACAAAAATATTGTTACAAGTGATACAGTTGTTAATAGAAGTGCAGTTAAACAATACATAATTAAAAGAAATATCTACTAGTGTAGTTATAGTTGCATGAATACTGGGTTTGTATAAGACCTGGCATTAATCGAGGTATGAGGTGTTTATGATGATTTATTATTATTAATTTCAACGCCCTGGTGGGCTTTTACATAAGAAGTTTTTTACATAACAAGCTTTTACATAACATAACATACAGAAACATTTTTGAATGGAAAAGGATAGACTTTAAAAATAAAAATAAAAGGAAACATAATATGTAAGGTAGGTAGGTGAATAGATAAGTTAAGGTAGAGTTAATTCATTGCAATAAAAGAGAAATAAACTAGTAGGTATGTTAACAATTACCAAATTACATGTGAATGGCTAAATGTGATACATGACAAAATTTATTTGTTTGTTCTCGCCTTGACGGCTTTTACATGCAAGGTAAATCAAATATGTAGCATTATAACAAGTATATAGCATCATAAAAAGTATAACATAGTAAATAAAATAATAAGCTGAGCATGAAAGACATAAGTAGGCACAACACAGGTAGGTATTAGTCAGAGGCGGCTCTAGGGATCCAAAAGTGGAAGGTCAATCGAAAAAATGAATAAAGGTAGATACACACTGGGTCGCCGTACGTACGCTATGCTACGCATTACGATATCTGGACTGCTTAGCAACCATACATTTTCTATGGAAATATATGCTTTAGAATCACACTGGCCACAGGCATCGCGACCAGCGGCGTAGCTACCTAGGGGCTACGCGGGGCAGTGCCCCGGGGCCCTCAAGCTCAGGGGGCCCTCGAATCCTTACCTGAAATCTCGATCGAACTGAACTTTTGGAAATTTTTCCCATTTTCAAAATAAATATGACAGGCTGCAACTTGCAACCCCACTTTAATCATGACAACTCAGTTGAGAGAAATTCAAAAGGAATGCCTAGGGAATTCCCCTAAATTCTTTCTGTATAGGTTGGCAGTGTTGGAATAGTGATATGTGCGTAATTTTCCAACGACACTTGTAGCGTATTAAGATATGGATAAAAAGAAGAAACCCAGTGGTGCATTTAAACGCAAACAACGCTAAGAAAGAGAAGATAGTAAACAAAAATTGCCCAAAATTTTTTAGTCAGCCTTCTGCAAGTACATCTGGCCAAAATATTTCTATTGATAGTGACTCAAATAATGTGGTAACTGCAGTGTTGGTTGAGAAGCCTGCTGAAGAACATTCGACAATTATTGCAGTTGGAGATACCTCCGCCGCCGATCATGTGAACGTGGATGATGTTTGCATGACACACATAGGAGCGGAGGGTTTGGAGGAACCACAGACCTCTACATTTAAAAACTAAATCCGACTAGATGGTCCAGTAGGGTCAATACGATATCTGCAATAAAACTTCGTTATTTTGATATTATCAAAGCATTATCAGAAATAGTTCTAAAGAGTCCTAATAAAGATGAGCGTAGTGAAGCAGAGAGTATTAAAACAAAAAATGCTAAATGTCGAGTTCGTGTTGCTTTGCGAATTCATGCACAGTGTATTGAACGACATCAATTATGCTTCCAAAACTTTACAAAAATGCGATATCAATTTGGGCGCGGCGAGTAAAATTTTAGCAGAGAATAAAGCAAAGTTGCAAATTTATAGAAATGATTTCGAATTATTCAAGTGCAAAGCCAGTGAAACTGCAAGAAAATATGGTATTGATACCCATTTTCAAGAAAAAAGGCAAAGAAAAGTTAAAAAAACATTTTGGTGAATTAGCTTCTGATCACCGATTTCCAAACCGAGAAAAAATATTTAAAATTGAGATTTTCAATAATGTACTAGACACAGTAATATCGCAATTAGATACACGTTTTATTGGTATGAGTGCAGTCTGTCATATATTCGATTTTCTAACACCAACATTTTTATTAGATGTTCATGAAGCAACTTTATTACAAAAGTGTGACGAATTCCAAAGAAAATATTCAGATATAATAGGCCCTAGTTTTTCACTTCAATTTATTAATATTTACCATCTAGTTTTACCTCAACTAACTCAAGCATGGACTGTTCACCAATTATGTAAGGAAATAATGAGCAAATATGGAGTGCTAATGTAATTATTCTTTACAATTCCTGTCACTTCTGCAACAGCTGAAAGGTCATTTAAAAAAATAATAAAAAATTATTTAAGAAATAAGATGGGCCAAACTCGACTCCGACATTTATCGCTAATAGCAATTGAAAACAAAACCGCATCAAGCCTGGATTTAAACGAAGTCATTGATACTTTTGCGAAAACTAAAGCTAGGAAAAAAATGTAAATATAATTGTTATTTAGTCAGTTGGTAGGCCCGACCTTTATATAATAAACCCTTGAATCTTCTCTATTTCGTTTAATTAGCCAAACCTACACCAAGTATTAATTGTAATTTATGTTGTTACTGTTTAATATTTTTATTACCCGCCCTGCAGTCTGCAGTGCACAAAAAAGAGCTTAAGTAGCTTAGCATTTTTAAAGTGTTTGTATATTTCATATTTTTATTTGATAAAACCTAATCAGTTTACATAGCAGTGGGGCCCCATTTTTTAATTTGCCCCAGGGCCCTTGGTTACCTAGCTACGCCACTGACCGCAACGTGTGGTCAGTGTGATTCTGAAATATCTATTTCTTAGAAAATGAATGCTTGCTAAGTAGTCCAGATATCGTTATGCGTAGCGTAGTATGTACATACATACCTTTAGAGTTAATGCGTAGGGAATATTATAAAAAGTCAATACCTAGGTACATATAATTAATTTGTCGGTACTCACCTATTCCGAAGCCGGTAGCACAATATAGTTATAATTAATGTTCTTTATTTTATTACTTATTATTAACACATAACTTTAAACTTTAATGTTCATATTATTAATTATGTTTTTCTACATCTTTATTTGTATTCTTTCGATTTTATGGCCGGGTAAAATCTTCCTCTTCTAGGAAAACTAAACCCTTCCACACACTTTTCCACAAATTATCATCTAGCCAATCCACACTATGTAAGTGCATTATATAAGTATAATTAATACAAAACAATACAAGAACAACACGCCAACCCACGAGA